>NW_018020641.1:431109-464337 GCF_002006095.1 Pseudomyrmex gracilis
AGAGAGAGAGAGAGAGAGAGAGAGAGAGAGAGAGAGAGAGAGAGAGATAGCCAGCCATTCTGCGCCCTTCTGACTTTCTCCCGTCCGTTCTCCTCACTGCTGCTGCCGATGCTCTCCGTCTGTCTCTTTTCGAATTTCTCTTTCTCCTTTGCCGTGTTGCCTCTTGTCGATTTCTTTCTCTTTTCCTCTCTTTTTTTTTCTGCTCCCCATACGCTGTTTTCGCCAATTTTTTATTTCCTCATTTATTTCCTTCTCGTCGGCCAAAGCGCGCGCGACTACGCGTGTCGTGTTCTTACTCGGACGACCTCGTTCGTCTCGCTCGGCTTCGGCTCTCGCCAGACGCTGCATTTTTATGTAATTAGAGCCGATCCGCGGGTGGACGGCGCGAGGGGAGGGACGATGCATGGAGAATCGTTGATCCGCACTTGAAGATCCTCGCGGCCGGCTCGTTTCATTTCGTTCCGATCGTTTAATAATCGCGTATCCGCTGTTGGCCGCCTTCCCTCTGACCAGACCGAAGCGCTCATTGGTCGTGATTTTATTTTCCCCCATTTTCAACCCTTCGCGCACAGGCTCTTAACCCTCTCACACGCTGATTCGATTACCTAAATGCGGCTGGTAATGTTATTTAGGATGATAATCAAATCATCCGTATTGTTCGTATGGCGTAATTTGATGAGTGCGGGATAAAGCAAAATATTCTATACATTCGTCTGGGGGGGAGGGGGGGGAGGGAAAAAAAATAAAAAATAAGCTTCGCTACAAGTCTGAATATCTGTTATAAAAATTAATCTCCTCGATACACGGTCAATAATGGATCAAATACGCGAGTTTGCATCGAAAGAAGTTGCTACTTTTGTGATAGCATATGCATGAGAAAGTCCGGTGTCGTCCCCGGATGACAAAGGGGAGAGAGGGTAGATTAAACGCGCGCGACGATCTTAGAGAGAGCGCGCGAGAGAGAATATCGGAGAATTAAACTTAAGTCATTCCACTTCTGAAATTTTAGATGAAATGCATTTATAAGAGTACATCAAGTCTCAACTTGGGATCTCATTAAAATAATGTCCATTCGGAATTAATTAATGAATAAGATTTCCCTATCTATTTGCATCGCCGAAGATTCATTCACGGAAACCACGAATAATCCCGAACGTTAAGCAGTTCCGCGATGTTATTAAAGCTCGCGCGTGCAAGAGTTCCGCTCGGAAGTTTGTCGCGATTCACGCGCGGATCCCAACGAAATACGTGTATCGTATCGTATTGTCCGCGTAGGAAACCGAGGATCTCTTTTTTTTGTTTCCTCAGCGATGCCTCTGGTGTCTCGGCCAGGTTTGTTTCTTGTTCGCGATAGCGAGACTTACACACACACACACGGAATGTGGAAGAAGTGGAATATATTTTCCTCGCGCGTATTACTGCATTCTAACTGTTCATCCATTGGATCCCTGAGCTGCGCTACGTGACTGCGTGTGCGCGAGCGAATCAAGGATCAAGATAGGTGTTCGGTGAGTGTGTGCGTGTGCGAGACACGAATGCGTGCGTGTGCACGCGTGTGAGTGAGTGTATATGCGTTTTATACACGGTGGTAGCTGTCTCGTACGAACAACGCGCGCGCGAGCGTACGAGAGAGAGTACGAGCCAGCTATGCTGGCTATGATACCATTAGCATCAGTGATTAATGTATGCTGCGGCCTGTTCCACGGCGATGTGCGCGAGTTTCGTGTATACCCAGTGATTGACTCGTAGTCGCGGAAGCGAGAGAGAGACAGCCTCTCGACGGAGGCGGCGGGAGAAAGAGAAAGAGAAAGAGAGAAAGAGAGAGAGAGAGAGAGAGAGAGAGAGAGAGAGAGAGAATGCACATGAGCAGAAGAGAGAAGGGGATGTACGCGGATGAGAAAAGAGACGCAGACCCCAGGACCGCGGGGCGAAGCTTGCTTCGAACTGTCTCGATAGATCGGCAGGTAATTAATCGCGAAATACCGCGCGCGCGTCATCCGGAAAAAAATCCGCACTGGGAAAAAATTCGCCTCCCGCCGAACGAGCTCCGGTGAGTTCGCATGAAATTAATTTAAAAGTTCAAATATACTTTCGTGTAGGAATACCTGCAGATATGTCTGCGATCAAGTACCACTCTTCAGATTCGTGCGGAATTTTCGGCGGGTGCAAAAAGCCTCATTATCTTTTCAAATTTTACTACATCTTATTAAAAGAAAAAAACAAATATATAGCTGATAATTAACTGCAGAGAGAAGAATCAAAAACCTTGAAATTTTCTCGTCCGAGATAGATAATGAAGCGTCTGAATTCTGAAGAGGCATTTTCTTTTTGAAACTCGCAAACATTTCTTGAAGTTTAACGAGAGTAAAAACCACACGTTCGGAATACAATCTAATTAAACAGTTTGCGCTAATTACCCAACTAATGGCATCAACAAGCCGTTGCCATATTAATGCCGTATTCCGGGTAATCTCTTAACATAATATACCTGAGTATACTAACTCACGTTAACTCGGTATTGTGACATGTTGTTACAAGTGTGGCTTAGACTATCATTCTCGATGCTTCGCGCAGCCGGGGATTCGTGCACGAAACTCGCAAGCGCGCCCAGCAGAGACTGGAGAGCACAAGCTAGTATCC
Source organism: Pseudomyrmex gracilis (assembly GCF_002006095.1). Taxonomy (NCBI): domain Eukaryota; kingdom Metazoa; phylum Arthropoda; class Insecta; order Hymenoptera; family Formicidae; genus Pseudomyrmex; species Pseudomyrmex gracilis. The sequence continues at coordinate 433,750 of NW_018020641.1, forward strand.
ACGCGATGGATTACACAGCGGTGTCTGGCGGAGCGTACACGCGTCATGTATTTTAGGCTAACAGAGAGGCGAAAGCCTTCAGCGAGACGCACGCGCGAGCACGCGGACTGTGGATCGATGCCAGAGAGTTTTGATCTACGATGATCCGGGAGAGAGATCATCCCTCCCCGCGCGCGCGCGCGCGCGCGGCGGAACGTGTCCTCGAATAGGTTCCGGCCAGGCCCGAGGAGGAACGGGAATTAATTACCGAGAAACATGCGTTTCCATTAACATGCGCGGCGCGTACGAAGAAATTAATAACGCTCCTTTCACGCCGGGAAAAAGTCGGGCCGTGCGCGCGCGCGCGCACTAGATGGATAGGCTTTATGGTTGTCGGTGCTACATTAACCGACGAACACACGGAACACACAGGACGCGAGAAGTGTACGTACATACGTGCTGCCATTCGACCAATCGCGATTACGTCCCGCGCGAGAAAAAAGAAACGTATACACAACAATAGGCGTGGACCTACATAGGATTCGAGAACATCGAGCAAGGCTACTTCCGCGATGAACTCGCGAACGCAATTTGTAGCGAAATGCCGTTACAACAATATAATGCGTCAGCTTGTTTCCTTCTCCCCCCTCCCTCTCTCTCTCTCTCTCTTTCTCTCTCCTACATGTACAGGTTTCTCTTGAAAAGTTTGAAGTCGACTTTTCCTTGGCGAAAAGAGTTTTATTGGCTCTTAGCTTTTTTCATAAATTTTTAATATTTGACTTGGAATTTGTTTCGAATTCTTTTCCTCAGTAGCATTTGAATTAAAATTGTATTAAAGTAAGCTCAACTTTTTAAATTAAAACAAGATGTGAAATATATTTCTCACCAATTTAATGCGAGTTAAAATTGAATTCGTTACGAGATTTGAGGATTCAATAAAGTTTCTCGTTATAACGAGAATTTACAGTATTAGGATTTTCTTCCGCTTGCAGGTAATATAAGGCACGCTGATGATCATAATATTTCTATAACTTCGTAGCGGTTACGGTAATCAGTTGGCTCGCTCGTTTTTCGCCAATAAAAAGAAACGCGGCCTCGTTTACGCTCCGGTAAAACACACACACGCTCACACAGATAGATAGATAGTTAGAGAGAGAGAGAGAGAGAGAGAGAGAGCCGCGTTAGAGGAACGCGCGATTAAAATACCATACCCAATTACGCGACAAGAATGAAGATATCAAATGATGTCATAAATAATACTCACGTGAGGAACTCCGGCCTCGCCTTAATACCGAATAAATATTCGACGCGCCTTCGCATTTCTTTCGAGGACAATGAACGACAACGACGATTAGGTGTCGTTTCCAACGTCGGACTTGCTCGTATTATTAATTCGATAGCGCCGACGAATATCGATTCCGTTTTCGTTACAACACACGAGTCTCGGGAGTGCCTTTCCCGGAACGAGAGGCACCTTCACCTCGATCTGGCACCGTCTAATAAATCATTCCTTCGACGTGTCCAAAACTGTCTAAACTTTACATATTTTTAGCCGGCACGAGGCACGATCGATCGCAAACACACGCTCGCATATTTTCTTAAATCTCCGAATTTTCTCGCACAAACGTAGTTTCTCTCGTACTACTGTCGCTGACATTCGGTCGCGATCCTCCACACTCTCTCAATGTGGGGTACATTTAAAATCCAATATCGACGGAAAGCTTTTCCACACTCAACGTGAAAACACACCGCAATATGAAATATCAAATTGTTTTATATTATACTTATTACATGTAACGTAATTTAGATGAAGATAATTCTCACAATAAAATTAACGAAGCCGCGAAACTCTTTCATCTACAAAATAATCAAGCAGATGTCGTCGTCTCGTAATCGCATTGTTGAAAAATTGAGTTGTTTTGGGTTTTTGCAGGTTTTCGACACGAAACGCGTGTAAATAATACAGAGGCCTAGAATTTGCGCATTAATATTCAAAAGGCTCAAGGAATGAGAGAGTCTGCGAGCGCGGTCGCGCGATCCATAAAAATGTCGGGGCTTCCGAGTGACGGCCGGAAGCTGGGAGACGGACAGAGCCAATTGTTTATATTACTCCGGTGCAACAACAATGGGGTACGCCAGGTAGTATCGCAATGCAGCGTGCATACGCCACGGTGCTTGGATTCCTTTTCCGGCAGTTCGACCGTGCGTCGCTTGACGCGATAATGCCGACTAATGTCCCTTTTCCCCGTCGCCATTCACGCTCGCCTGATTCTTATCGGGCCCACCTACGCCAGTCCGGGGGATCGTGTACGAGAGACGACTTTACGTTTTGCCGCGTACGCGGTAACCGACTCGCGATCGGGACAAGCTCCAGTGATTTTCTCCCAGCAATCGACTTACTTTATTTCACATTCTTTTTTCAAATTACTGTACTTCCACGTGAGGACTTTACGTACTTTGTAATAAAACATAAATTATTAATGTAGTTACGAGATAAAAGAGAAGAAGATAAATATATAGAAGTTTGATTTTTATATCATATATTCGTTGAGAGATTGCCAAGAATGTGGATGCGCCCTGCTACAACTATATTAACTTTGAGTTTGTAGCTATCTGTTCTGGAATCAAACTTGGCATTAGCATGACATCAGTCACGCTGGCGTGGAGCATGGTAATTACAAAACATCGATGCAATTGCTACGTTGCTTACGATCGCCGTAACCTTTCTACGGATCGTTTACCCGAGTAAAGACGGTACATTCTTAAGGGGGATGGACGGAGGACAGGCACGGCCGAAATTTCATTTGTGAAATTTTCACAAGATCGAAAGATCCGACTCCGGAGTGAGAAGTGGAGAGGAAAGAGGGTGGTGGCCGGGGAGGGAGAGACAGAGCGAGAGAGCGAGAGAGAGAGCGCTACCTTTACGGTAAAGTAAAATCTACAGAGCGCCGGGCGGCTACAAAGCATGGCTGGCCATTACGTATTTATTAACTTTAGAAATTTATAGATGCCTCCTGGGCGCGGGCCCCGGCGGCCCCCCCGCGAGTAGCTACGTTCCTGTCCCCTCCTCGCCCCGCGTCTTTCGCCGCCAACCCCCCGGGTTTCCCTTGCCGTCGTCTCCACGGCGGCGGTCTCCACCCCCCGGGGGCGGCCGCCAGCCAGTATTAAAATGAATTATTTAATATTAAACTTGGTAATTTTTAACCGTATTATATCAGAAATTATTTACGCGCCGGCTTCAGCGCGCGGCTATTTCCTTGTTCCCCTCATCCCCGGGCACCTTCGGTCCTCGTGTCTTCTCTCCTTGTTGCCCCGCTATCCCGACGACATCGAAACGCGCTGCCGGTTTTTCAGTAAATCATCCCCTGCAGTTTCTTCGTGGATTATTGCTGCGAGTACTAGCGGCGACAGCCAGTCCTTTCTCGCGTCGAGATTTTCGAGAAAACTCGAAACTCGCGAAAAACTTCCGAGTCTGACGATCGTATGAAAAAAAAACTTGACATTTATTATACTTTTGAGTGATTTATTAATGTATTACGCGCGAACTTTTATGTATATAAAAACTGCAAAAGCAATTTTGTTTTAGTTCTCGTACAAAAGATTGTATTTATAATGCTGATTATGAGCGTCGCAACTCGTTTTGTCAGAAACATCAAATGTGCCGTAAAATCATCAAAAGCGCGTGTAGATAAACTAAAAAACAATCCTATATATTTGTGTTAAAAAATCGAAGATTTCTGTTGCAGCCCCAAAATGTATTGTAAACGGTTTGATTTCCCAAATGATTTAATAATTGTGATTGAGATCGCTTTCAGATCTGAATAAACTCCAATTAATTGCTTTTTACCAAAATGCACAAAAATGAGAACGCCTCGAAAATGCAGCAACGATATTGCACATTTAACGATGGAATTATTCTGACAAATAATGACAAATAAACAAACGGCCTGTCCATGATTAACTATTGTCGCAATTGCAACGTGACGCTTTCCACTGCAGAATCGAATTCAAATAGAAACATAGACAAATCCAAAGTCCAAGAGAAACATATGTGAAAACAGAACAGAAAATTACTTTAGAACAGAAAATTAATACTGTTTCCTTTGGAATGACAATTGCAATCATAATTATGTGAAAAATTATGTTCTATATAAAATACTATCAAGATATTATAAACAATCACATAATTAACTTTTGATAATGTATTCTCTTACAATTATATTTTCTTCCATAATTAGGACAAAATATTATAAAATTATATCATTCTTCACATGTAAAACATCAACATTCTCAATCAGCGCCGCCGGCCAAAGTATAAAGACGGAAATACAACGACAGATAATCCGTTCGGTCGTCACGACATTTATAGTAATTATTCTCATCCTTGCTAATATTAATTAAAACCACCAATAATATTCGAGCTGCGTCTAAACAAATGGGCGAGCACTTGCAGGTCTTGCAGGTCGCATGATTAGCGCTCAGTAAATATTGGTATGCACGTACAGGATGCGCGCGAGCGCTTACGTACACGCGCGATCGGAAAATTAGCATTTACGAAGCGCGTGTACACGCACGAAGAGGACACGCGGGCGCGCGCGCGCGCGCACACTCGATCGCATGGCCGCGCGTGAGTGCGCGCGAGCCCGCGATATTAATTGTTACGACGGGAAAGGTAAATAATTATTATAATTGTCCGGTATAATAATAGGATTCCGCGTTGGAGTGCCGCTTACATATCGTTCGTCGTAATAAAGCGCCCATGGATTTCGAGCTCTCGTCCATCGATATCAATATACGCGGGAAGGGTTACGGGGGAAAGAGGGTAGTTAACACGTAGTGAGTGAGAAAGAGAGAGAGAGAGAGAGAACATCTCTTGGTGCGCCTGTGTATACTCGTATAATTATACACATATACGTACACAAGTTACGCGCGGCGCCGCGTAACTCGCGTGCGTGTGTATAATGCATATCGAGCGGCTCTATATTATATACGCGCGCGCGCGCGAGCGCCTAAACGAAAAGCCTAAATATACCGGACGGCGTGTGGGGATCACGCCTATAGTCGGCTATTTGAGCGATAAACAAGCGCGCACGCGGGCTCGCGCTCGCGCGCGCGAAAGCGGTAACGAGAGAGAGAGAGAGAGGGAGAGGGAGAGGGAGAGGGAGAGGGAGAGAGAGAGGGAGAGCGAGAGAGAGAGAGAGAGAGAGAGAAAGAGCAAAGCGGAGAGTGTGGAGTAGGGTAGGTTACCCGATGTGTCACACGCGGCGAATGGTAAAATGTACACACATATACCGGGTGGTATACCTCCATTGTGCAACCCGCCCCGTCGGTGTATCAATTGTGATTAGGGACAAAGATCCGACGAATTATTCCCGTTCCCGGTCTCTAATCTGATAGCCGTGGCGCTCGTGCGCGCACACGTCATTGCATCGATTGTTTCTGCATGTGGGAAATCATAAAGGGCAATGCGTTTCAAGTGTCTTCATTGTGCGATAATAATGAAACGCTAATCAAGTGTATCTGGGCGCCAGCGAGAGCCGGTCTCCCGTCCAACCCCCCTCCGCTTGGTCTCGCGTTCGACCTGGCCGCTTTTCCGCGACCCCCTTCCGTCGACTCGCGGATTAATTACCGGCTTCGCGATGCTTAAATTATTTTCCCTTCCGATCGAAACAAACTCACCTACACGAAGCGAGTAACTCTATCTGAGAGTTTCGTACGGATCGTCCATAAATCGAGAGCCATTCATTATACGAAACGAAACGATACGTACTTTCGGCCTCTTGCGCGCAGCAAGCGGGAGATGGAACGCTCGCGATCAGCATTCTACGCTGAAAAATGCAGCTGTTTCTCTTTTTTCTTATCGTGCCGCGCCATCGCCAATCTTGGATGGATCGCTGAAGGTAATTGAACGGGATATCATCTGGCGCAGAGCGCTTTTTTCTAGCCCGATCCCTTAGAACGTCCACATTTCAAATTGGATATGCAATACTCTGATGAATGACAAGTGTTATTAGATCCATTTCGACAGGATCCTGCTCAATGTCGTTGACGAATCAATTAATACAATAATAATTGTTTTTATTGTGTAATTCTTTTTCCAAAATATAAGTTTCGAGAAAGGGATCACACATTACATCGAAGACGGGTTTTCGAAGCGTATAACCCCATATTTTGGCTCCGACTAATTAATTAACATTAATTTTTCACTACGGATTAAGGAAGTGATTTTCACTCACATGAACGAGAAATAAAAACTACTCGCATGCATATTATCAAAATTTTTCGATCGATTCACCGCATTTTTACCGCTTCATCGAGCCATTTTTCATGATTGACACGTATTCGAGAAAGAATTGTGTGTGAGAGAGAGAGAGAAAGAGCGAGAGGTACGTCAAAAGGGTCGAGAGATGAAAACCCGAGGGATAGCCGGACGAATCAATCGCAAACATAGAAGGGTTTCGGCGTTTTCAGTGGAGGGTCACGACACTGGGTTACCGGGTGTGTGCACCCTCTCTCACTCGAATCTACCGTATTTTGCCCTTCACCCATCGAAATTCGGCTAACAATTTCGGCGTGTCTCTCGTAAAAACGCTCACGACGACAACGTGCATTGTGCGACGCGCTGCTTGCGATTGCAATTTCGTGTGTTCCGTGTGTGAAATAAAATGACTTCTTTGACTGAAAACTCTGCTTTCGTCGGATTACCCTTTGTTTTTGCGTCAAATTATTTGTAAATAAAATCATATATTTAAATACACATTTAAATATCTAATTGTCGAAAGAAAAAAGTTTTTATATCGCACTACTTGTATATAAGACAATTCGTTTATAAATTCATTCGCCGTTGATTAGATTCGCGAGACGCGAGACAATAAATGAAATTTCATTTATAATGAACTCTGTCGATTCTCACGCGCGTTTACGCAAAGCTTAATTTTATTTTCGCCGCCCCGGTATATATCAATCGAATCGGTTGCGAACCGGTTCGACTCCGAATGACGATTCCGCGAGTCAACCGCGCGGCGTTGCGCGATTTCATGTTCGCGCGGACCGTAATTTTCCTCTATCGCGGATTATAAAACCCGACGATTCTATCCCGCGGGATATTGTTTGTCGTGTAAATATTACCAAAACACTTCGCGGCAGGCGTGCGTCGCGTGTAACCCGGCGCGTTATATACCACACATACGCGTACACACACGTTGTTGTTGTGTGTCGGGAGCTTCCGATGCGAGTTGCGAACTTTTGGGTTTCCATTTGGCGGCGCTTCCCGATTGGACGGATCGACATTGTCAGAGGGTCAACCCTCCTTTACACCCCCCCGCCGGACACGTCACGCACATTCGCGCGGACTTATGGGCATAATTCGTCGGTATTATTTGGCGAGAGGGGTCGCGCGCGAATCACCGCGCGTCGTGTTTTAATCCACGACTACCGCTGCTTCTGCACGGCTCCGTCGTTGTTTACCGGCCACTTCTGTCCTTTGTCGCCATCCCTTATAACGTTCGGCGAAGCCCCTCGAGACCCGGTCGGGCTCGGAATCACCTGACCTCGATTCGCCGAGGGTGCAGATACAGCAAGAGTTTGTCAAACATGATTAAAATATACATGTACATCTAAGCGACTGCACGTTAATACGATTGAATTACAGGGATCCGTATAGATTCAAGTAGATGAGTATAAACACGAGGGTGTTGTTACTGAAAATTTTCTTTATTATTGTACGCGTAGCGCGCGCACGAACGGGTCGGGAAACCCTCTTGTATCTCACTCGGCGCGTTTAATGGTAGCTTGGAAGCGACAGTAAGACGTTAGCATTTCTATCCCTTTTTCGGACTGTTGCGAAGAATAGACACACGGAAACGTCGGGCAATTACAAGCATGCGATGCCAGGTCGGAGAAGCAATGAGAAGGGCGACGAGTAAAGAGAGAGAGAGAGAAAACGAGAGAAAGATAGAGAAAGAGAAAATGGTACTCCTCTGGTAGAAGAAGTGCGCAGCCGCCAATCACGAGGTGTCAGCGGCGACAGGCTGTCATTAGGCGATTAAATTCCCGTAGCAGCCGATTTGTCTTCGTTGCGCGTAAATCTTCATCAAGTTTCGATTTTTCGCGCGTTTCGTTCGCGAAGCGGAGCGTAAGCGACGCGAGCGAAACGCCGACGGCGTCTCCGCACCGAAGCGCCGAAGGGTAAAAAGTACCGTCGTCACTATACAGGACTAATCAATAATACATCAAAGAATAAACGGTGAGAGTATCGAGAACGGTCGGCCAAACGTCGCGACAACTAAAGGTAATTCCACGGAACGTCTTTCTCTCTCTCTATCTCTCTCTCTCTCTCTTTCTCTCTCTTTCGCTTGCATCAGAAAATGTTTCAGCGATAAATTCTCTCTCACAAAGGTGACGTTTTGCAATAAAACCGTGCGTCAATTATTTTACTGTTTCGCGTTTACACTGGCAACGCATATATGCCTCGATAATTAGTTCCCCGTGTTTGGATATTAATAACAATAACTGTGACAAAAGAAGTCTTTTTTATAGCTTGAAGCTGTATAAAAGAAAATGTAGCACGTGATATCTCTCTAAACGCGATATGAATTATGTTTGCGCGCGTTTGCAACTTTTGCTAAAGACAAGTATGTGAAACAAAAACGTGGTAGAACATATTTTACGTGGCTGTGTGTGACAACGGGACAAAGTTTACATATAATGTAAAATATCTATAAACGGAAATTATTCAGCATTTTTTTATTATTATTGTCTATATGATAATAACGTATGCAGTTTTCTTGCACGGATTACGACCTATTTTGCTCATAAATATGCGCACTTAATCATTTATATTCAGAATTCGCGGAATAAGATACGTATACGTGCGTAATAAGTAGCTGGTGGTGTCAATGGCATATAAATATTCAAATCGGTAAACAATTTCTTGCAAAGTTAATCTATTGCGTGCTAAGAGCATGATAAAACCTATGTACATTGCACTGTTCTTTTAATTTATAACAATGTCACTTTTTTCCGAAGAATTTCCGACTTGCGGCTTCCGATATAATTATTGAAAAAAATTTATTTCTCATTAAAATATAAAAATATATTATATAATGTAATGAGAGACATACATACGTACAAAACAAACTTACAAAGTGTTCTTTGGTTTCATTTGAAGCTTCTCTTTGACAAGCGAGATGTGTTTCGCATAAACTCTTTCAGATATTTCATCAGCAATGTAATAATTAATAAACAACACGCGTCTTGCGAGTGATCTATATTTGATTCAAGACCAACCGTTACGTTTCTTTCGCTTTTGCCGAAACTATTAAATGTCCTCTCTTCTCTCCGTTTCGGATGCAAACATAGTAAGTCACAGAACAGTCTCATTTCGAGCACAACGCGCGTTTATCTCGGCGGTAATTTACGAGATCCTCCTCCGCCTGAGTCGATCGATCGTCGGCCGTGGCGTTGCGATTCCGCCGCATAAGCATAAACGTGCACACACGAGCGTGTTTGCGCAGCGGCTGCTTAAAAAGGCGTGTCCTCGGTCGCCGGCACGGCAATCATCGCGAAAATTGCGCGGTTTCCAATTGCGCGTATTGAAAACGGCCAACAAACCGTGGATGGACGTTCGCTCGTACGTAGGTACGTCTGCCCGCCCGCGCGCACTCGCTCGCTCGCTCATTCTCTACCGCGTGCGCGCGCGCGCGCGCACACACAGGGGCCGGGATTCTATAATATTAAAGGTAAATATCCTTGAACGCTCGGTCATTAGAGCGAGCGATGCGTCCCGACTGCGGCCCCGCAATGATACGGTACGGCGTGCGTCTTATGTAAATTTCAAGGCACGCACTTCACCGGGGAAGAGAAAAATTCATGCCTGTCCCGTCGGCCAAGGTCTCGTTTCCTCTCTTCCTGCGCGTAAAGCACGGGCCGGAAAAACCCGGGAGAGAGAATGCCACACGCGGTGGCATACTACATCTCTCCTACGGATTCACGAATGAAACATTAGGGGGAGTCTGCCATTAGGACGTCGTGTTTTTTCTACTGATAACGGACTGTTCCGCTTCAGGACGATTGTTTTTCTAATGTCTTCATAATTTCACGCGTCGCTATTTTAGCGAGGTTACTGACTATGAAGTCGAACAGAATTAACGTACCTCTTCGTAGCAATTATAAATCATAACATTCGCATCTACCGTAATTTTTAATTACATCTTATATAATATAAATTACATTTGATTTCACAAATTACACGTATGGTAAACAAAGAGAAAGAAAATCAGAAAGAACGTTCAATTCGAGTGAAACAAAGAGAGCTCAGTCGATAATTCTTCAATCGCGCTCCATCTTTCATCGAACCCCACCATCTATTTCGTCGTCGCTCGCAGATGATTGTAATGAGTTTCCGTCGTTTCGCTGAGCCGCAGCGAAACGAAGCGAAATGAATGAGAGAAAGAGAGAGCGAGAGAGTAAAGTCCCGCCGACTCCGCGCGCGGCTATAAGGGAGAAAGTGGTAGAAAAGAGAAGAGAGCAAGAGTTTGGGCCACACGCACACGCGACCTGCACGACACACGCGTGTACACGCGTTCACAAAACACACACAATCGTCGTACGAACGTGACTGAGGCGGACCGAGTTCATATTGTAATGCGGAGATATCCATCCCGCTGCATTATCGTACAGTCCGCGACAGCAGCCGTGCAATTGCGCTTCCGCGAGCGTGCTCCACGGCATGGAACGATCGGCGGTACACGTCCCTGACACGAGCGTGCCACTTTGGTCTCTTTTGCGATGCAGCCTAATATATATATATATGTATACATATCTTTATCGTCGATATATACATATCTTTCGTCGTTCGGCAAAACGCTCTGAAGGCGAGCTTCTCGAAGGACAACTTCCCCTTTCGAGCTCCGTGGATGAGCGCACGTGCGGGACGAGAGGAAAGACAGAAGGAAAAGATCCCTTTGGGGGTACTCGAAATATTAAGTCGTAACCCGTCCGCGGCCAGATGGGTGGTCGCGGGCCGCACGCCGCACACCGTTGTGGGGAAATGCAAAATCGTTCGTACGTGCTCGAGTCCGTCTGTCTGTACTTGATTCGTACGAGCGCGAAAGTGCATTCGTGTGTGCGTGTGCGCCCGTACACACCGGCGGATACGGACGACGATTAGAAAACCGGAAATGACGGAGCGTGGATCGAGCGAGTGTGCGGCCCGATCGTCCTTCTCTCTCGTCGTGGGATCTCCCATGGAGATTCAGGGGGAGAATGGTAATCAGTCCGGCCGCGACTGTACCGAGATAAACGAATCACGTATTATTATAATGGCCAGTTGCTAAATGGTTTTTTTCAATCCGTCCATCTCCGTCCGCCTGCGTCGGTCGTTCGTTCTCCCCTTTCTCTGTCCTCTCCCCCACCCCCGCCTCTCCCCTCGCCCCCGCCGCCTCCTGTTCCCGCATAGTCCACCGACTCGTCCGACCGCCTCGCCATTAATACTTCATTATAACCGTAATGAAAATAATAAGAAAGGCCATTTATCCGAGTCCGTGTAGTTTGCTGTTTCTTCCTTTCCTTCTTTCGTTGTTCGCCGGGCCTGTTTCTCTCTTCCATCTCTTTCTTTTTCCCGTTTCTCCTTTCAGTTCTCCCTTATTACTTTATACATACATTGAATGGGAATCGTGTTCCCTGATGAACGACTTGTCCCGTCCCTGATGGAAATCGCGGAACGTTCATTAGACGCAGCGATCGTCCGTATAGTAATAACTTACTAATACTGATAATATTAATAACTTTGAGTGTTCTCTCTCTCTCTCTCTCTCGCTCTCTCTCTTTCTCTCGACTCGAACTCGGTTTGCATGTTTCGCCATTTCTGATTATTACTGGCGCAGCGAAGTTCGAAGCTCTATTTGTGAATTTTATAAAAAGTTTTTAATGCATTTAATACGACAACACGCGCTGCGCATTTTACAAAATATAGATAAATATTTTGTCCCTTTATTTGAATAAACAATAAAGACAACATGTTTAGTTTTGTGCAAATTATAGATCTTCAAATTTTTCATCCTTCGTACTTTTCACGCCGGAGAAACACACACGTTCGCTTTTGTTTTGTTGTTGTCCGCACATTTTTGCGATAGATAAACCGTTAAAATTGTCGTACCATGCGCAATGTACAATATATTCGGCTTTACGATATCGTTGTGCATACTGCAACGCAATTGGGTTTCACAAGCTTCCAACTATGCGTCTGCAGCGTATTACGATACACATCTAATCTTACGTACTGCGCTCGTGATATTGTGGGCCCGGGAGCGTGTCGTTTCCAATAACGATCGAACAAAAAGAAAAAAAAAACAAATCATCAACCGATAACCCGACGACGATGACGAGACGTCGACGTCCTGACATTCAGCTTGTCGGAGAGGCATCGACGAAGAAAGAGAGAGCGAGGAAGGGCGGAACAGGGCATTTTCATTAGCATAAGATTCTTTTTAGTAATCTTGTATAATGCCTCCTCCCCCCTTCTCTCTCTCTCTCTCTCTCTTTCTTTCCTTTCTGCTGCCCCTCCTCAGCCGGAAAGCGGGAGCGGGCATGCCAGAGCCTATCATTATAGAGAAGGAATCATTGGATGATCTTAATCATGCGAACCGCTCTCCGTGCCTTCGTGCCGGCCAATCGCGTTGGCCGATTTCGAATAATGGTTTCCAGCGGCGTTGCGCTAAACTCGGAAATGCATACTACTACCGCGCGCGTTTCAAGAAAACTATAACCAGCAACGAACCGTTTCACATCCGTAATTACACGACTGATCGTCTTTAAGCGAAGACCGAAGAATATGTTCAAAGAAAGTGTCTTTCGTAGTCAATTGAAAAAGCGAAAGATACAAATATTTCTCAAAATAAAATCACACAAAAAGCATTAATAATTATAATAAATAATACACACATACGAATCAGAAAAGTTGTAATTATAAAAGTAAGGAAACGCTCCTATCCCTGTTTTTTTTATAGTAATAAAAAAATTTTCCAAAGACAGACACAAAATTAAATTAAATATCATGTCGCAAAATGCGCACAAATATTTGATTTCTATTTATTTGTAAAATTTTCTCATCAATATTGTTAAACGCTGCAGCGTCTTTAATCTCAAAACGCGACGGAAACAATATCAAATTCATCTCGGTGCACCGCGGAGGAAAGAAACGAAGACCGCGCGATGCGGACAGACTCGGTACGAACCCCTTTAAAATCGGTCGCGGTTCTCTCTTTTTTCTCACCTTTTTTCTCTCTCTTCCTCTATCTATCTCCTTCTCTCTCTTCTTGCTCTTCCCGTAGCCCCTAATCGCGAGAGGTCGAGAGCCTTGACCGTGGTAGCTCGACCTATCTCAATCCGTGGCGCAAGCGAAGGGACGAGACCGCCGCCGCCGCCGCCGACACCGTAAGGGCTTCCACCCTTAAATTCCGGATAGGAGCTTTGTGGCTGTCAAGGGGTGGCGTGGGTACAGCGCGGCGGGGGTGACAGGGAAAGAGGGGTGGTGATGCCGGCGGTTTCGCTGCCGTGGAAGTGGAAGTGGCGTGGGACTCCACCAACACCGGGCCGGCCGCGCGCCCGTTTCATCCCCGGGAAAACCCGTGAAAACCGCCACTTGTTGCGTTACCTGTTCTCGCTCGGCGTGCCCTCGATTGAACGAATATATACGAGGCGAGAGTATATACCGCGTGTATTTGTACACTCGCCCATCCCCCTCGTATCTCCCCTTACCGCCCCCTCCCCCCGTCCCCGTAACACCCCGAGCCGCGCTTTCATATTATATACGCCGGTGGCTCAATGAAATCGGGACACCGCGAAAAAGTTGAGTTACGTTAATGATGTCACGTGGGCAGGCGAATTTTGCTCTGCGTATAACGTCAGCTTGCATTTTCAAACTTGTTGATCGAGTGGGTTGCGCGCAGTACGTGATCAACGGAGGCGTAATCTCTTCTAGGCTTTTTTTTTCGCGCAATATACATGATGATTTGGTAACAAACTACATCCAAGTTTTGTTTTGTTTTGTTTTGTTTTTTTTTTTTGTCGACGAAGAGAGAAGAGATAAAGAGACAAATGAAACAACTTTATTGAACATTAGGTAGCTCTTCGCGACTGGCCGCAAATTTGCGAAAGCATCTATTTTCGCATTTCTCGATCCTGAAGATCAGGAGATTCCAAAAATCGAATCAGTGCTCAATGAAAGGGAACCCAAAATCTTTGGCGAGAGGGTCACGATAGGAAATATTGGGGGAGAGAGAGGATCTGCGGTAAACGCGGATTTGCATTCGAAACGTGCAATTTCCGATGTTTTCGCTCCTTTTTGAGGTTCCGAATTTCTCTCAGCCGGCCCCCGATAGGTAGCTCTCGATTCTATCCCCCTTTTTGCACAACGTCATTTTAAATCCCTCTCCCCTAACATCATAACGTAAAGAAGTCCACACCCTGCATTTACTACCGGCTAGACGCAAAAAATGTCGACTCCGACCGTCGACATTTCGGGAATAAAATGTTTCCCTCTCCGTCCCTCGCCGCGTTCTCGTTCTCGCTCGCGCGCCGTGATTTTCGACGTAGGCGCTGATCACGGGGGTAGGTAATATCAGTGCCCCGAGGCCGCCACCGTCCAAACAGCGCGCATAAGGGCCCACGCCGATCATGCTACCGGGTACCGAAGCGCCGAATATCGAAATTACCTCCCTTCCCGCTCTCCCTCGTCCGCCCGCGGAACTAAGACTCGATCGATATAATCATCGGTCTCTCACCTGCGGCCACGAATCGATACGCGCGCGCTCACTGTGCTGCGCGCCCCGTGGAAAAGGTGGCTCGCAGCTCTGTCGAGAGGGAGCCGAGGCGCAGGGGGTTGAGAGAGACTGAGACCATAGTCGAAGCGGTGAGAGAGGGCATCTCGGGGAGGAAACCACTGTCACGAATCTGAAATCCCATTCAGAGAACCGAGTTCCGAATTCCACGATCGGCGAAATTCACTCCGCTTACGAAAAGTCTCTTACGAACATATATAAGTTCAAACAATAAGACAAGCTAAAAACTTTTGTAATATAAAAATATAAATTTTTATCTTGCTCTTTTCGTTCTTATCATATTTTTAGTCTTTTTTTTTTTTTAAATAGATCTTTTATCTTTTATTCTTACAAATTGCGCCGAAAAATTTTTAAGGTCAATTATATTTAAGTTCTGCTCTCTCCTTTCTGGTAATAGTTAAATATTGACATTTACGTGAAATCGTATAAAAAGAAATGTACATAAAGAATGACCTTTCCGTTTAAATATTGACAACTGATTAAAAAATCAAAACGAACAGCGTTCCTTTAGAAAGAGACTTACGGCGATCAAGTATTTAATAGTTATGAAAAATAAAAACCTCTCGGATATCGGAATTGACAATCGCGAGAGAATAATAGAAGGAAAAACCAGATGTCCAACAAAATTTGTCATCTCTTATTCATTCTTAGAAACAAAGCGTTGCAATTTTTATTCTTTCTTGTTACATTATTACCTCATCTATTAGAGATGACAGTCGATAAATAACGTAGTCACGTACTATTGTAAGCGCAACAGTCCAGCAAAATGACGTAAGGAGGTTAATCGAGTCCTTGCATCGCGATAAGGACACCGACGCCTACACCAGATTCCATTTCCGAAACGAACCGCGCTTTGAGTATCGATTAGACGCCGATATTATTCACGACAACGCGCGTCTTTTTGCACAAGAAAGAAAAAAACGTATTTACGCGATCGCCTACTTCCAGATCCACACATTTAGATTCAGAAGTTATAAGTGATATGAGAAGCGATTAATTTGATCTGCGAATTTTAGAGATTTTAATTTTTTTAGAGATTTTAATTTTTTGTTGCAAGAGAGAAAGAGAAAACCTCAATTCTCCCTATAGATCTAATAATAACGTAATTGTGTGTGCAACCACACAGTTGGAGAACTTTTTAACATAAACTTGTGCAACCGCACACCAACGCGAGTTATTGAATTGAACTATAGTTGGTAATCCACGCTGCGTATGTCACTTTCTAAACACTGCAAGCAACATGCGCAAGTCGAGGCAAAGTTTTCGAACGGTTAATTATAGACGCAAGACTTTCGACACGCCGCCGGTCTACATTCACGTGTTTCCGCGATTGCATTCGAATTCAATAGGTAGTCCGACTGCGAATTCTGGGTCAGCCCCGTGGCGCATTGTTGCGCCTCTGTTACAGAGAGACAATCGCGACGACACTCGCGCACGATGTAACGCCGCAGCCGAAACCCCCGCGCGCACAGCACAACCTTCGTTTCATTAAATCCCCGTACGACCGCCACTGGACTTCGTTGGAATAAAAAGTGGGATATTAAAATTGCAAATTAACTTTTGTGGCGGTTTCAATTCTCCATTGCTCCCTCCTCAGCAGCAGTCTCTCCCCGACGATTCGCGGTAGAATACGGTATAAACGTCCGACGAGCTGAGCTTACGCGTGTGCACGTATATATAAGCACACACGTGCGCACACAGGGCGCAGCTCAAAGAGGGCGAAACGTTGTAAAAAGGGGCGGCTATAAAAATTTCATCGTAATAACCTTAGAAATTTTATAGAAATCGTAAATTTACCGGGGCGCAGCACTCGCCGTTCGCCCGCGAAACCAGCTGCATTATTTAAACGCCCTTCAGAAATAATTGGCCGACTGGTTGTTCCGCGGCAAATGGTCCGAACGCGGGAGACAGGGAGGAAGGGAGCAAAGGGTTAATTACCGCGTACAAAAAGAAACGAAGAGGGAAGAGAAAAGAAGCGTTCCCTTTGCGTTTGCGGAAAACCGACGTGGTACTGGCAGGAAAGACCTGAAAGAGAGATGTGCAATATAAATAGACGTGTATAATTCTCCGCGTCTTGGAACAGATCGCGGGGATCTTACGGAGCCGCGCCGGGACACAAGCAGATCGCGAAAATAACGCAAAGGTCGACCTCGCGTACGCGAATATAAAGAATCGAAGATAATTCGTCACGATTGGAAGTCCGCGCGCGCGAAAGAGAGAGAGAGAGAGAGAGAGAGAGAGAGAGAGAGAGAGAGAGAGAGAGAGAGAGAGAGAGATATGTTCGCTCGGTTGTAAATTCTGCGCGTATACGCGCGCAGACGAAGCGCGAGATGTGCGCGCGGATAATGATACGGTATTTCTGGCATTCCGATAATCCGCCGCGATAAATCACGCCTAAACGGACGCGCGCGATGCCGTAAACACACGTTTGCGCGGCGGCGCGCAACGCTATTTCCGAAAGAGTTCGAGATTGATGATATTTTATAAAGTTCGTACGGAGACGCCCCGCTTCAGATCGGAATCACTCTCAGATTGAGATTCATTCGATGACTTACTTCGAAGACGAGACTCGCGAGAGTATCTTCCTCGATCGTTTTTCAATGTAATTACTTTCAACAAAAAAATTATGCATCTTCCAGAAGGAGAATATGGCAATTTCGACCGAGAAAAAAAGGTTGAGACACAAAGAAAGATGGTGCGTTCATATGAGAGAGGGAAGTCCGTTTTTCTTGTCTCCCTTCAAATATTCATGTATTACAATCTATTAATATATAATAAGACAGAAATATTCCCAGAAAAATTCGGTCGAGAGACATATCCGGTCTAATAAAATTCGTTCGCGCATATTTGTATTTGTGAAGAACCCTCTTCTTTCTTCGCCCCGTTATATTCGTTGCTCTTCCCCTTTTCGATATGCTCGAACGTAATTTTGACTATCCTCACCCTTTGTAAATCGCCCCATAAGACGAGAAGCGGCACTGGGAAGAGAAAACTCTTTACGTCGGGGACACGAGCTACGTGTGTGTGTGTATATAAATATATGATATATACACATATATATGTATATGTATATTGTATATACGTTGCGGCCGCAAAGACATCGAGAACCGACGTCAAACGTCCCGCATTAAATTACATTGCATTTCCATGGCGGATAGACGAGGAACGCGGTGCATATGCATACCTGTCCTTTGTCCGGCGCGATGCACCAAAACGTTGTACCGGGTGGCCTGCCGTGAAATTGCCGTAACAGGACTACCACGATTCTCGAAGAAGGCACGACCGCGAGGCAGAGCGAATACGAGAGAGATACAAACTTGAAATGACTAACCTCAACTGAAGCAGAATTAATTTTCTTATAAGATGCATCATCCGGTTTACGCATTTGCATAAGAACCGGCGATTCGAGTCCTTCGCGCAGACGAGTGTGTATCTTTTATACGCTTCTACGGAAACGTACGCGCAGGAATCCGCTCGAATCCGAACGTTTCTGAAATTTCGCACGCACCCTGTAGATCGGATGGACACACCGAGAGGCGGTGCACACGTACACACGCGGCGTCTCTGGACACGTGGTAGTTAAATCGAATTCCCCTGCTGTCCTGTCCGCCGGAGACACAAAGCAAAGGTTGCCGGAGTGGATGGGTCGCCCTGGGCGACCATCTAGCAAATTGCGGTATCTAAGTGCCCGCTGGAAACGGTCCGCTTTATCGCTCGGCTCTCGTCGAGAATTTCGAATTTCGGAAAGTCGCTCTCTCGCTCGCTCCGGGGATGATCCTCCCCGTAAAGCGGAGAAAGGAACGGAGTGGGAGGATTCGCTCGCTCTAAATCGCTAGAGCAGCAGAAATCTCGGACGGATTTTCGTCGCTCTCGAAACCACCGAGAGCTCCATCGTAATAATTAAAGTCCCGCAATGTGAAGACTAATGACGCCATGGCGCGCGGTATACGCGGGTCTAACTTATGGGACGAAATAAATCACTAAACTTGTTATATGATAAAAAGAAAAGTTAGATAGCGCGGAGAACTTTCTTCTCTCCATCCTTATTTTTACATTGTCCGCGAAGAATCTAATCAAAGAGAGTGAGAGAAGCGACTTTTCTCCTTCTCTTTTCTACTTCACAGTTTTTTTCACGCTTTATTTATTTGCGTTATTATTTATTCGAAAACTAGATTTTTAACTTTAAGATGCGAATCTTTGCGCGAGCGAGCGAGCGAGCGACTCACGCGCGGGCGAGTTAAAACAACTTTCAGTGACAAATCGAGACGGACGGACGGACCACCGGGGCGAGGAATCATTAGGACGGATTTTCCGCCGCGTGATCCTCTGATTGCCTCACGTACGACGGTTACGCGCGATCATTCGGTTCGATGATAATTCCTCGGGCGCTCCGACACGTCCAACTTGGCGGACGAGAGAGAGAGAGGGCGGGGAGGAGGTGGCGGAGGAAACGGAGCAGACAGACGGGACGGACGCGAGAGGACGCAAGGAGGCGATCTCCTACGATCGTACGCAATTACATGCTGAATCTTTAATGGAACGTTTCGAGCCTGGAATTAGTCGAATGCCATGGAAAGCCATCGCCACGTAATGCAGCCGCGCGCGATCTCTCTCTTTCTCTCTCTCGCGCTCGGACCCGCGAGAACGGGCCCACAGAAGGAGGGTCTTATACCTCGGATACGTGAGACCCGGAGACGAACTACTACTGGGTCTTCTGGGTGATGGGAACTCGGACGACCGTGGGCGCTTTCCTCCCGCCGATCAATTCAATCGTGATTCATCAGATTCGTCGGAATAACTGAAATTTCCTTTCAATTGGAAATTTGACACACGGCCTGAATAATCAGCGCAAATATATACAGAGTTGTAATTCTTGTTTTTGAATTTTTACATTTCTCAAACCTGTGTGTGTGTGTGTTTTTTTAAATATTTTTTTTATAAATATAAATTTTTTAACCGCGCGGAAATATTATTCTTGAATTTCGCTGAAAAACGGCGGTTTTGTCGAGACGCGCGCGCCAGTGAACGCGTGAAAACGACGGCCGACGCTCCCTGTGGCCTCGGCCGCCCAAGGTACGTTCCGTACCTCCTTTTTCTTTCTACGGAGTATTATTCCGGCGTTATTCAGAAGATCGGAATGCAGGTGTACAGTTACGGTTACCAGTAACGTGCCGTATAGGCCCCGCGGTTGACAATGCCGCGACTTCTCGTCGCGAAGAGGAGGCCCCTCTTTCCTCCTCCGCGATTCTCATTGCCTCCACCACCGCCGCCGCCGCCGCCGCCGCCGCCGCCGCCACCGCCGTCGTCGCTTGTCGTCGTCATCCTTTCTCGTCCATTCTTTTCCGCGCGCGACTCTCTTTATCCTCACCAACGTTTCGCTCCTACCACACCGGCCGCGACACGACGCGTGTCTTTAACCTCGTCCACCTCATTGTCGGGTTCGTGGGTGCGCGTTTGTACGCGCTACGTGCTCGAGCCTAGAACCCACAGCGGACAATCGATAACGTCGTCACGATCGCGGAGGACACGCACGCTCTTGTCCCCTTATGTTAATGAGCTCTTAATATTCCGCGCGTCCGGCTTCTTCTTCTCCTTCTTCTTCGTCTGCTCGCGCCCGCGTAAGCGCGGCTTTATCATCTCTCCCGCATCTTCCGTCCTTGTCGCCCGCGCGCACGTCCGAGCAATGTTTGCGCCATTACAAAGCGGGAATTAATTCCTCTCTTCTTCGATCGCGTGGCTAAACCCGTTACCAAGTCGTTACCAACTTTCGTCGGCTCGTTGTCAACGTATATATAATCGCTCTCTCGCCAAGGGCTTTTCAGATAAATGCACATGAAAGCGATATGCGTTTCAAGCAATTGACGTCGAGGAAAGTTCCTCAGCGAGAGAAAAGTTTGAAATTTGTTGTATAAAAAGTTCGCAATTATATATTTACGTATAATAAAAAAAAACAAAACCAAGAGAAAAAAACATCATTGTGATTTGACATTCTTTGGGAACTTCTCTGAGATAATATTTATATCTCTCTAAAAAAATTTGATAAAAGATGTCTATTTGCGGTCGGGGGATCAACGAATACGAAAGAAGAAAGATCGAGATTGCACGGATAACAATTGCCATTGAGAATTACGTAAGTAAGTCTTCCACGCGGCGAAGAGCAGCACATCGTCCAGCGGATTTGGTCGATACTCTCTCCTTTCTATTCCGAGAGGAAACAGAGACCATTCTTCTCTTGAAAATAAAACGACAGACTTTACGTAAGAGAGACGACGGATAAGTTCGCGGAGACACGAGGAATCACGTGTTTCCTGCACTTAACAGTCTCGATCCGCCGCGTTGGATCGGCTGTGTTTCTCCACTCAGAAACCCGTAACAGGCTATTTATCATCGTCCGATAGATCGACCGCCTGCCTCGATCGAAAAATTACCATCGATGCAATAAATAACGCCGTGAATTACCGGACGTCTTCGCGGCTCGCCAAGTTCGACGGGCTGTTCAATGGTTGCCAGTCCGAGGCATCTCGAGAAAAAGAGGACAGGCTTACATCGCATATTCTCATTTGTCTGATCGCAATGTTCGTCAAAAGCTTGATTACTTCTGTCTGCATTAAAAAAAAAAAAAAAATAAAATATCTCTCGACATCTTTTTAAATAGAAACTCTGCTTGTTAAGTTAAAAAAAGATTGACACGTTCTTATTGTTTTCATATTCTTTGCCATTGTCTTCTAAATAAATCTATATAGCGCGTATTTTAATAACCATCAAGACACGTATATTTAAAGTTTCTGAAATGTTATTCCCCTCTGTGCAACATCTATTTATTTTGCTCAAAAGTGATCTTCGTATCGCAACAAGATAATAATTGGCACACTAGTCTCTCGTTCTTTTGGAATCGAAGAGGTTGACAACCGCCATTTGGAGCACGCACTTACGAGAGAGAAAGAGAGAAGAAGAGAGAAAGAAAGCAGGCAGGCGCGAGAAAAAAAAATACGCGAGTATAAGTTAGCCGTAAGTAAGTATAAGCGTCGCTCGCGATCGGATATCTCTCCGGCGCGTTTAAGCCGGTAAGAGACCCGATATCATTAATAATAATTATACAATTACATGTAGGTACGGTATCGGGGCCTCAGTATAGTTTAGTGCCGTGTTATTATCCCGTTCTCGTCTCGAAGGCGGCGTGAGAGGCACGGCCGGAGAGAACCCGCGAGAGAAAGAGAGAGAGAGAGAAAGAGAGTGAGCCGAAGCTCTCTCTGCTCCGGTATAGATATATGTTATTACTTATAATATTTCATCTTCGGAATTGGCGGTTGCGCTTTGTTTATGCCATGGGAACGTCATAGGCGATTATAACTATAAGGGTGGAAAAAACGAGTCGTCGCTCCGCGCGATCTCCTCTTGCCGTGGTTTCGCCAAAGAACAGATTGCAACAACGCGCGCGACGCGCGCGTTGCACCAATTCCGGCACCCGCGTGAGACTCTTTCATACACATCGGGACCGAGAGATATCCGGAGAAACGCACTTTTTTTGTGGCGAACGGGTGGCTTTTTAACCGTTTCGTCCGGCCGTCTGTAGAATTTAATTAAATCTACCTACCTACCTATCTCGCTCGTTGACTTGGCCTTTACGCGCGAATTTTTCGCCCGAGAATACATATACGCGCGCGCGCGCTTGCACCAGCCGCGACCGTTTTACAGTTATACAATCATAATGCACGTAACTAAGCTTTGACTGTCGCTGAATAATGCAGCCAGTTCCACGTACTCCGCTCGCGGCGGAGAAATATTATGTACACAGCGCGGCGTCGTGTGTGCAAATAGTAACCGCTGTGCGCGCGTCTTACAATTCGATCGTATCGCCCCGCCTTTCCCGGCGTGGACGGAACAGCCGTAATTCCCTTCAATTGTCATTCAGTAATTACTCGGAAAGTGTGGAATGAAATGAAGGGCCCCGGGCGGTAACGTGATGAGCCCGCACGAGGGAAAACCGTGTGAGGCTCGGAACAATATGTTTATGTTTAGCATAAAAGACCATAATTCCGGGCATCCTACGCCATAACAAAGGCAGAGAAAAAATTAAATTCGTTCTACAGTTTTAATGTATTTTTGCGCCGCGGACTTTTTTACTTGTTCCGCCTTACATGCGAAAATAATAATGTTTATGTTGCATAATTTGCTCGTTACAACTTATTTTCGCGCGTAAGACGTTTTCCACCTGTGCCCGCGGCGAATAATAATAATATTATTAACAAATATTGAGAAAAACGTGAACTCTCTAACGTGCGAGCAGAGAACCGCGTCTGAATATACAATGAATAGCCAGACGTATCTGCGGAATATATCTGTGCTTCTGCACATACGCACATGTACGTACGTACGTATGTGTGTGTGTGTGTGTGTATGTTGCAGCACCGTGTGTGTGCTACACTTGCACGCTTCACGTCAGAACTTGTAAGTTCGAAAAGAACGAACAGAAACCCGCGCGGTTGTCGGCGCAAGAAATAAGATCGGTTCGGAGACGGCGACAAATTATAGGAATCTTGATGTGTTGTATTTCCCGTAGTATACACTTCTCGGGGACCGGAGATCGCGGTGGCGAGTGTATCATTACGAGAGAGTCCGGCGCGATTACCGCGACTGTATCGTATCTTTTTGCGACGATCGGGCGCGACGGAGAAGTACCCGTCATTTCGCGCGCACGCCAAGTACGCGGAAAAATTTGACGTATGTATATATATGTATATATATATATATATACATATGTACGTGCGATCGGGACGGATGTGTTATTCGATGTTTCAAGCGGGAAAAATTTATAACCCGACTGATTGAATATAGGCGCGATGCGTTCCGAGAAGTACTATGCCTGATTAGAAAACTCGGCATGCACGAGGCAATGCATCTGCAGCCCCGCCCATTCCCGCTCGTTGCTCGTTCGCACCCTTTTCTATATGTATATATGAATATATATGCGTCATATATATATATATGTATATATATGTATATATATATATATATATATACAAGGTTGCCACGGGCAACGTGATACTAAGAAGTCGTCGAACAAAAGCATTTGCGAGAGATAACAAACTGGTCTCATAAAATTTCCGACTTGTTGATTTTATCTACTTTTACGCACGCGTGTGTTTGCATTAAATTTCACAACACTTTATTATTTATTTTATAATATACGCGTCGTTTCCCGAACAAGATTTCGACGCCAAACCAAACGTTGGATTTGAAGCGGAAACCAATTTTTTTATATTTCATTATCGTCACATCTGGATTCTGGTGTTTCATTTTGTGTGAAAGAGCAATATACACATGTCATGTGTCCGTCAGATTTGTGAAAAAAAAAAAATCTGAGAACTTGAGAATTTTGACTTTTCTGTGATTTTCAACGCTCGAAACGCCTTGTATGTACGCGGCGCATTGATGCTTCGGTTTCCGCAAGGGGTAGAAAATGACGGATCTTCTCCGCGTCGTTCGTAGACTCTTTGAAGTCAATTTCACGGTAGATGTAGGGAACGGGAGAAGTCACGGCGCTCGCGCGCAAAAGTCGCGCTCTTCTCCGGGAGTGAGAAAATGACACGCAAAGCCGGTCGTCCATGCGTGAAAATAAAACGTCCTGTTTTTCTCTCCCGGGGGCTCTCTCGCTTATTACGACTCGCGAAAACTTCGGAGCCGATTCCCGTTCCGAGAAAAAGAAAAAAAACTCGGATCGTGTTTTTTTTTCTTCTGTGACTTTTGACTGTCGTACTTTTGTTGAACTGCACACAATTAATTGTTATTAATCCCTTGTCACAGTTAAGAATTAACAATTGTCAAAAAGCAGTTGCGCTGACGAAATATTATCTTGCATTTACATAAGTTGTGTCTTTTAAATATTAGTTTTATCAAATTCGATCATGTTGCGCAACAAAATTCTTAAAAATTTCGATAATCAATTTGTACATCAAATGCCTTTTACAGCCTTTGCTCCGTCATGACGAAGGTCGGGCATATATATGGACATTAGGTGTATTCGCAGGCAGTACGGTTCAACAAACCGGGTCGTTGCTTTTGTCAACGTTTAGCCTGCCAATTTCTATCGGCAGAGCAAAGGCTAGGGAAATGCGCGGTTAGGTCGATCGAGCTGCATCTAATCGCGCACGTGCGCGCGACAACGGCGGCTACTGGCGGCGGTAGCATTTAATCGACAAGCAGCGAGCGGGGGGTTTGCACGAGTCGCACGATGTAAACTAATTACCCGGCACTTTGCGCACCCGAGCGCCGCCGCCATCCTCGGAATCTTTGACCGGAGGTTAATTGACATGTCGAGTTACTTTTACGGGTGACCGTCCGGCGTGTTTCAACAAGAGCCGCGATTGCACGGCCCAATTATGCATATCCTCGAGTCCGACTGTGCGACGAGAAACGCGAAACAATGGTACGTTAATAAATAGATTTGTTTCTAATATAAATGAACAAAATAGTAATATTTATAATAATTTTCAATTGTTGATTGTTTATAGAACAAAACAATCAGTAAAAATGTAAACAATTAATAATGTACAGATAATTACGTTTAACTCTTTGTCACATGAATTGAATCACGTGCGTTGCGTCTAAAAAAGTTAATGCGCGCGGTTGTAAAAAGGATTTTCGTAATACAAGGTTTTTTAGTTCGACAAACACGCGTATACTTCGCACGTCTATCTTCTAGAAAGCGGTCATAAATAAGGCTCGGTCGATACAAATATTTCACATCACGATTATGTAACAATTGTAGTCGTATTCACGGCTATTACGCGCGCGCGCGCGCGCGCGCGCGCGAGTTATCTGAAATCGCTTTACAAGTATACAGCGTCGTTTGGCTTATCGGGGCGCGCGGCCCCGATAAAATTTGCAGCTCTAAAAATCTGAAGAACGCGATTCCTCAGTCAGTCGCGATTCCGTAATTCAGAAATCGTAAAGATAACGCTGTTAACGTTTTTTTTTTTTTTTCTTTTCGATCGCACCGACCTTACTCGAGCAGAGAAAACACGTGACACGGATTAGAATGAAAAACGAGAGAATTTTATCGGAGCGCGCAAAAGCACATTCGGATAAAATTCTGTCAACAGAAGAATAATATCTCCGCCGATACGTGTCTTTGAGAGAAAGACTTCAACTTCGAAAAATATCTACTTTGTGTATATCCATCTTGTTACAACCTTCACAACTTTCTATTGTTAATTTCGAGAAATATATGGATTTTTTTCTTTTTCGCAAATATGTATACACACATATATATTTGTACGCACACGTTGTTTACGACACGTTCGCGCAACGACGCGCGAATTAGGTCAGTTTATCCCACTAATAGGAAATATAAAGTCGTATGCACAAATATACGCGCGTAAATTAAATTTAACAGCCGTCGCGGCGATACGTGTGATTTACCGTTGTGTTTGTGCTTTGCATACAGCCACGAAGTATGTAATAAAATAAACGGTTTCGCACAGAGCGGAGTTGGTCGGGACGCACTTCGCAATTTATCCGGTGAAACTGTGTGGTTTCAATAATTTACACATTTGGCCTCTTTATATTGTGTACACACACATATATATATATATATACATATATATATATATATATATATATGTACAAAGAGAAAGAAGACGGAGACGCGCGACGAAGGTAGGCAACTTTATATCGAGGCTACCGAACTCGCTCGAGTCCGGTTAATGTGATAATTGAAGGTGCGAGTTGAGTCAAGA
Source organism: Pseudomyrmex gracilis (assembly GCF_002006095.1). NCBI lineage: Eukaryota > Metazoa > Arthropoda > Insecta > Hymenoptera > Formicidae > Pseudomyrmex > Pseudomyrmex gracilis. The sequence continues at coordinate 460,307 of NW_018020641.1, forward strand.
ATCTCTCCTTGTCTCCAACCACGCCAACCATATGTCTCGAAATTTTCGGGAAACAGTATTTTGAATTTAAATAAAATAATAAATTACACATCGAGTGTTAATGTAAATTAAATTTCTAATATACATTGTAAGTTCACATTATTGTTGCTGTTACACGCCATTTGTATGTTACATAAGTTCTGTTTATTTTTCACATTTATAATTAAAAACAAATATTATATGTTTCGTCGATTTCGCGTCTTTCATTGTTTTTCTACTGATCGACTGACCGAGCGGGAAAAATTCTATTCCTCGCGCGTCTCCGAGTATTCCCATCGCGCGATTGTTATTGCTCCGCTCGCAACTGTTGTAATTTCAGGTAATTCGTGCGATCCGCGCGACGGCGGGGAATCGGCCACGTCGAGACCGCTTCTGCAGCAGCGAGTTATTTGTTGCTGGCAAAGTTCGCGCGCATAGAGCCCTGATCGAGCGCGCCGTGCCGCGCGTCGAGGGCGAGCGATAATATTCGCGCGGCGAGTGTTATGAGAGAACGCTCATCCGCGTCTGTTATTCTACGAGGAAATACGGCGGACTCGTTCCTACCGGTCCGCGTCGATTATCACTATACGTGATACGCGTGTAAGCGCGCACGATCGATTCTCACGCAACACGCTTTGCGAAAATATTCAAATTTCCCGTCGAACATTAGGTTCCTCATAGGAAGAGATTCAGCGAGAATCTCGACGAGAACATGTCGGTAATTTGCATATATCATATTTTATCGTGGCCGAAAACACGATGCTTTGATCGAAACGTCAGCAGAGAAAAGAAGAAGAAAAAAAAAAGAAACAGTAATATTTATCTTTAGAAGAAATTACGAAATGTTAATTAAAACTGTAAGATAAAAAAAAAAAAAACTGAAACTTTGAAATGAATTGAACATCTTTTAACTGCTCCTGTGAAATTGTTCCCAATTCTATTCGTATATCTCTATCTCTCTTTCTCTTCTCTCTCTACTGCTACTATATCGACAGCTCGGTCGTTACGCATGTATCTAATCCGCGATGGAGAATGATCGATAGTCCTATGCGCGTGTGTATATATATATTGTATATATATATATATTATATGTGTATATATATATATATATATATACACAATATATATATACACACAATATATACATATATATATACGCAGTCATTTCCAGAGCGTTATCCGTTTCAGGAACAGCGGCCGCGCGCGGCGAGAATCATCCTATATAATTATATCGCGACGGTGATCATTATATTATTATAACGTCACAGTGGATACAGCGTTACGTTAATAATAACGATCATTATTATTACAGGGCCATTTCGAAATACGGCACGATCGTTCCCGCACGTACTCTCTCTCTCTCGCTTGTTTCTCCCGCGTTCGAGCTCGCTCGCTTGCTCGCTCGCTCGCGAATGCACCGCAATGTCTGTTATGTCATTGTCGAGGGACCGGCAGATAACGCTGTTCATCTTGCTCGCGTATAAACCGAAGTAAGTGCGCGTGGGTGGCGGGTGGCGGTCGCGTTCGCCCCGTCGTAAATCGCGAATGATTCCGCTAAATTTCCATCTCGTCGAATACGAGGTAGGGGGATATACTGTCGGGGACTACCGGGCGTACGTACTACAGTACTAGGGGTTGGCTCTCGTCGATGGTGCCGGTGGATGGATAATGGGCAGGGTGAATGATAATGCCGCGTGCACACCGCGCCTTCCCGCGGCGCATTCCTCTACGGGGTGTTCGGTTTCGAACAAGAGACGCGGCTTAGTCAATCGACACGGAGGATTACACCCCCCTCGAAATTACAACAGTATTGTACAACTGAAAGACAATTGTGCTTTGAAACTCGATTCGATATTTAGAAGATTGTAAATTAAGACAGGAAATATTTTGAGGCCTCTGTCTGCGTGTATGTGTTTGTAAAATAAGCGATTAAAATTATTGCAGACGCGCATAGTGCTTCTGATAGTGATGCGATTTCCGTTAAAAACAATAGTTTTGCAGAATTCTTATATAAGTTTCAAGGATCCCCGTAAATGTCGGAATGAACAATTTTGTGAAATTAAGAAAATTATCAGGATCGCTAAGTAAAAATTACAGACATCGGTTCATGTATAATTAAATAATAATGGCAGCGTTTGGAGAGAACGCGGCGCATATATATATATATACATATAGGCACATATGTATACGCTCTCTTCGCTACGTATACTTATCTCTCTACTAAAGAAATCACGCGAAGCGTATCGACGTTGCGCATTTTGATTCTAGGAAGGAAGACGATTTCGCGCGCAGAAACACGCCCGATCATAATGCGCCGTTTGCGCGCCTCCTTGGCCCTTAAGCCGCGTCAGTAATTTTGATAATTCTGGGTTTCGGATAAGGGCCCGCCTGAACTACAGCTACCAGTCTTTACTCGGTCGACTTTATTATTCTTACCTCGGGTCGTCCTGGGCGCATCGATGCATTATCGGCAGCGCGGTAGCCGATCCTCAGCGATCGGATCGCTCTCTCTAATTCCCCGATTTCTCGTCGATCTCATCAATAAACTCCCTAAATATTCGAATCTCGGCGAAAAATAAGACATATATATATATATATATATATATATAAAGAATGTTTAAATATTTTAACTTAAACACAAAATTGTATTATGTTTTTACATAGTCGGTCTCTAGCAAAATTCATATATTTCTCCGCGCGAATAAAGATTCAAATTTATTCGTATCTTCGTCCCATTATCCATCGTACGATTACTACGACCACCAGTGAATACAGTTTGGAAGTGGTCTGAGTAAGTGATTTCTCCTCTTTCTCCTTATCTTCCCGGGAGACGCGATATAAACGGAATATAGGGAAGTTAGCAGTTTCGCACATTGTGGGGGAAATCTACTGAGTCACGCAGCACGTAGGAAAATAAACTTTTTGTAGCTATTGGCGGGTGGCAACGGGACATATAAAAGTGAAGATCTCCCAGCAGCCAGCCACCGTTGCCTTTAACTTCCTTTTCCTGGCAACCCTTCGCCGCGCGCATCCTCGCGATAAGACGGCAGCAAGAGCGTTATCCAGAATGGAGATTTCGTTCGTTTACGGCGAGGGAGGCCGATAAATCCCCGAGACATCTCCATCGCAGTCATACGGACACGACACGTGAAAACTAGACGCGCGGGTGCAAGAGCGCAAGAAGGGATAATAAACGAGGGGAGGGCACGGTAAAGAGGGATGTGAGATAGAGAAGGGGGATATATAGGTTTGAGGAAAGGGAGCGATGTGAAAGGGATCAAGGGGGGGTTGGGAGATCGAGCCGGGTGCACTTAGCCCGCCTTATGCACCGTACCCGGCTCTAGCAATGGTCGAGTCGGTCACGAATATCTAATCAATAATTATTACCGCGAGACTCTCTATTTTTGCAAAGAGAAAGAGAACCGGAGGTTCTCTCCTCTTCTCGCATTCGCTTGTCTCCCCCTTACTAAGGAGAGGCCCAAGGAGACCCCTTCGTCCTCTCCCCTCCTTTAAGCCCTCACTCTTTCTCTCTTTTTTTCTTTCTCCCTCCCTCCTTCTTCTGCTATCGTCCGGGGTCTCTCTCACTCCCTAACGCTATGCACCGTGCCGCCATATTTGCATATTTATAAGGGAATGTAATCGCAGAGCTCGGTTTTCGCCGCTCGTCGCTCGCTGCCGTGGAAAGAATTCCCGCAAGATGGCGGAAAGATTCGTGGTAGACATGCGATCCGATTTCCTACTCCATCTCCTTTCCCCTCTGCCCCTCACTGCAACCCTCTGCGTAACGTATCATCAACCGAGGCCGATCTAGAAGAAACAATCGTCGGTTTGTTGCGAGATACCGAATTGTGGAGATCCACAGAGGCGGATGAATAAGAATTAGGGATTTTAATATACGTATATATACAGGGCGAATATCTCTCTTTATCTCTTTCTCTCTCATTAAACCGGAACTCAAATGGCGATCCTGGAGTGGCGAAACCGAACGAGAAAGAGAGAGAGAGAGAGAGAGA
>NW_018020641.1:466847-525326 GCF_002006095.1 Pseudomyrmex gracilis
AGAAGAATACCTAAAATTGAAGATCGTAAGATAGAAGACTGATTGAAAAATCTCGAAAGCGTGAAAGATCATTTCGCTGTCGAAACGGCATATCGCTTCATTTCGCGTGTGTTACATGCTCATCTCTCGAACGGCGGCTTTCGGATCTCTCTTTCCGACCGTCGTCGTCTTTATCGTCCGCGCCGTCTCTAAACCCGCCAAATCGTCGGGCTGATTTGGCGGCGAACCGGCCCTATAAGTGGCCGCGGATAAAGTGGCAGTGTTCTCCACTCTCTCTCGCTCTTTGAGGGAAGGCTATCCGCCAATGGGACAGCGCATAGCCGCGCTCGCATCGGCTTCTGCAACGGCTCTCGCGAATAAGCTACCGTACGAAAGCGGCGAGTCACGATCGGCTCGTTACCGGTTTCCCCTCTCGCCACCTCGCGCCTGCCGATCCTCCCCCGATATATCGCGGATCATGAAATCACGAGAATCATCGACCACCGAGAGCCTCCGCCTATCGTTTCCCTCCTCCGCTGTCCCGCCATCCCCGCTGGCTCATCGTTCGCAGCGGCAACCGCCGCGCCATTCAAGCCGATCATACTGCTTAGCGAGTGCATTCGGCATAATGCATAATTCTATGGCCCGCGGTCTGCGCCTCGACGCCGGTGCATCGCTATCGGTTGTCGATCGTCCGCCAATGATGTCGGTGATTCGACATTCGCGCGGGGGAGAGAGAGAGAGAGAGAGAGAAAAAGAAAGAGAGTAAGGAGAAAGAGAGAGAGATTCGGTTTTCTTCTTCTTCGTGGGAGTACCTAGAAGAGCCGCCGCTCTTCCTTCTCGTGTTTATCGTACGACCACGTACGAATTACCGATCAACGAGCGCGCGATCCTCTCCTCTACCGGGGGAAATCGTGAGAGAGATCGTTTCGCGCGCGAGAAAAGTCCGTTCGGCCACGATCGAACGCTCGCGGTTTCGCGCGACCCCTCCTCATCGTGTCACGCTCCCGCCTCCGAGTTTTTTTTTTCCCGGTGTAAGAGACGATAAGTTAGATTTGCGAGGTTATACCCGAGGTCGAGAGGAACGTATCGCTAAAACGCTTACGGATCATCACGCGAGAAAAGTCTCCTCCCCTCGTTCTTTGCGCTTTCCTCGAGATGTGTACGAGCAAATCGCCTTATTGTAATTGCAAAACCGTTCGCGTAACACAAATGCTTTCTCTTACATTCTCTCGTCAAAAGAGAAAATGTTTATTTAATAATGTATTGTGTTATAGCCAATGTCACCTTGCAATAAACCTTTACCGTCTCACGGATTGTTATTTTCTAGTTGTTTACAAGATAAAGTAATTCAATACCCACAAAGGTGAATTATTTATTGAATTACACTACGTACTTTGTACTACATAATTTATTTAGATTAAACACTAAAATATTCAGCAAACACGCACTCTTGCTCGGAAGTCTCATGTTAACTGAATTTTATAAATGTATTATTTCGAACGAAGCAATTAGAGCGCCATGAATAGATAATGGTAGTATTACAGTAAATGGATGTGCCAGAAAATTTGGGCAATTTCGAGGAGCGATTGCTGTCGCGCGCAAAGTTCTCTAGATTCTATTACATTAAGTCCTCCAGATGTGTTCGACGCGTACGTTGCCCGCGCGTGCCACGAAATTCAGGGTTATCCTTCTAACAATGTGTGCCCAATCGAATTTCGACAAGTCCGAGAACAAGTCGTGGCTGCGCGGGGTTGCAGGCAGGCACCCCGGGCAGCCAATTCGTACCTCCGGAAATACGATTTCGATCGAACGACTCTCAGCGCTCCGTCACCACCGATCGTAATCTAACCTGCAATTCGCAGTAGGCACTGATTTTTGCTCGGTTGGAGGTCAACGCTTAGAAAAGATTCAACCCCAGTCGGTGTTCGTAACGTCAACGAGTCCTAAACAAATTCGGGGAACAAGTGTTTCGAAAAATACACTCGAATAAAAAACTTTACATCTCAAATTAAAAAACAAACTATATGATTTCATTATTTTAAATTTAATTAAAATATGAAATAAAAATATCTAAATTAATGTTAAGTAATTTTAATATTGTATTGTTAATAAAAAAAAATTCGACTAAAACATTATTAAAAGTGTTCTCTTCATTTATTAAATACATCTCATTTCAAAGGCAAAAGTAAAATATATCTTTATTTATCACATGTCATAGCTGACTTTTAAGAACTGTTTTTCAAAACTTTTAATATAAAACGAAGACAAACTGTATCTATGCGCATAATAAATATGCTTTATAACTTTCACGAAGTTATCCTTTATAAAAGCTTCTTTTATTATTACATTCTAAAGTAGGACAAAAGAAATAGAGAACGAATCTACAATCTCTAAAACAAACCGTATCCGTAACACGGCAATAAATATTAGTCGACAAAGTGCCGGAGGGAGTTCCCGGCTTGTGTCGAGCGTGCGGCATTCACCGGCACTAAAGTCGAGGGGTGAGACTCGACGGGTGGCGACACCAAGGGTGGTCGTCAGGCCCGAGGGATACAGAGTGATTACTCGGTTTTAAGAGATCGATTATAATATCCATCCCCGATCTAGTTTTGACCAATAGAAAATTTAGAAAAATCTGCCCGGAGGGGGGGAGCGCTCGAGCGACGCATCTGTCGAACGAATCGCCAGTTTTTCCATCCGGAAAGAAAGGGGAGGTCTGGTCTGGTGTGGCCTTCGTCTCCCTGGATCCGCGGCTGAGTATCTAGAATGAATTCGATTCGATAGTGAGAAAGTTGTCGCGGTTTCGCGGCTGGTCGGTTCGAGCTCAAGCTCGACGAACTCGAGAAATGCGTAATCGCTCGTAAACCGACATCGTGAACCTTGTCGACGGGCCAATCGAGCCGTGAGGATCGAATATGATATTGCTTTAATAATCCGGGGACCGTTTGTTTCAAGTACATTGCGCGCGTTTATATCGATTTCGATAAGGTATTGTGGTATTGACGAGAGATAGAAAAAACGTATAACACATATAATTGTTATATTATATACTTTTTTTTAACTCAACAACAACATACGCACGTCGACAAATTTAAAGAGAAAAATTTTCCTTGCAAAAGCGCGGATAAAGTATATAACACATTAATCGTCTACATGATGATTATTTGACAATGACAATTAAAGAAGACCCTTGAAAATAAAATTTTAACAACTCAGATAAGATACCGATATCTGAGTGAGTTAATTTCGTGAGAAACCTTCGTCAAAAAAGTTAATTGGTTTTTTTTTTCCACACAGAACATTTTTATCACCAATATACAGATTACAGATTAAAAAGAGAAATACGATTGTAATACCGAAATCATTATTCCGACTTTAGAATCGGTTATCAAAAGGTACTTATGAATATTACAATAGAAGCTTTCTGTCGCGTTCCTACAGTCATAATGTTACAGCATTACTGCGCCTGTAAGGCGCCTCTCCTCGCGTCTCGACGCTCTTCCTACCGCCAATGAAAAACGCGTCCTCGCTTTTTATGTAAATCAAATAATAATCGTCTTCGCGCATGGAAAGCTAGAAGTGTGCTAACGCCCAGTGTTATGCAAAGGACTGGAGTTCCTATTATACTATTTACATACAATCGAATCTATCGCGCATACATTTACATACTGCGTAAATGGGTCGTCTCCCGTGCCCCGCAGAGAGGCTGATAAATATATATTTTATAAAATATCGACGCTAAAACTATACCGTGTAGTTTCTACACACTGTGTAGTGTTCTTCCCGACGTCTTTTCTCTGGCCGCCTGAACGAACGTTGTCTTACTCAAACGGCAACCGGTCTTCGATCTCTCGCAGATCGGCCGCTCTGATTTTCTCGCGAGATTGCTCGTTCGCGAAATCTCTCCCATCGTCGACGAGCTAATCTTCTGGTCGTTTAAGCGTGACGCCTCATTTCAAGAAGACTTGTGTTACGCAATTATTATTTAAAAACTCAGCGAATTTCCGGTATTTTTGTCAGATTTTACATTTTTCATTAGATACATCTTGATACATCTATTTATCCCACAAACTCTAATTTTTCTCTTCAAGTCTAACTTTTCTCTTTCTCACTGTGTCAATTTGTGTCACACCTCATAAAACTATTGGATCATTAATATGAAATATAGTTGCATTAAATAAAATATTTTTCTTTTTTATATAAAAAAAAAGTGACAGTTTAAACTCGACGAATCTATTATTAAAGTGGCGGGCAGCAGAAGCGGGACACTCCATATAATTGCCCGTAATCTATCAAGAGCGCAACCTGGTAATTTTAAGTAATGTCGCAAGCTAATACGAGTGTTTTATAACCCATGAACGTTTCTTATGCTCTACGACAACGTGGTAATCTCAATAAATTTCAATAACTTTAATTAGCATTCTTGGATAATTGTTATTGCTCGAGTGCCACTATTATACGCGATCTTATACACCGTGACGCTCATTCATATCGTAATATTACACCGGTATTGCGGGATTATAATTGCAATAACATCGCGCATCTATATAGATCAGTATTAACGTCATAATTACGCTCACATCCTTCGCGCTCGTGCATACCTCTCGTACGTTTAAAAGCAGTGTCTTAAAATTAAAAGTTAGAAGAGAAAGATACGTGGCATTTTTTTTAAATTACCAGATTGCGCGTGTTCTCTCTCTCTTATTGACATCTTCGTCGTCGAATTTTGTCATCACGACTCTTCTTAGCATTCTCTAAATCTCTACTGGATTGCGAATTGCAGATTGCGATTTTTTTTTCAATAAATTAGATGAATTGATGACTCGCAAAAAATTAAATTTTTTTTTTTTCGTTTCACCGCGCTACCAATCTATATTCTTCAAATTCATCAATAGATACGCTTCTCGATCGATGAGAGGATCAACAAGCGGAAATGTCGAGCAGTTTAGGGAGATGGGTGTTCGGTAAATTCGTTTTCGATTGGCTTTTCCGCGCGAGGCATATCGCTGACGACACGAGCGAGAGAAAACGCGCGAGCGAAAGAGAGAGTGTGATGAGGCGTCAGCAGAGTAGGAAGGGGTTGGCATAAATATTAATATAATAGCACTGATTGCGCTAGATCGCGGGGGTGCGCGAGCGTACGACACGTTGCAAATAACACGCGGGTGTGGAGGCGCGGCGAAGAGGGTACAGCGCGACGAGACAGAACACGAGAGAAGAGAGATGCAAAGTGTCGAGAGAGAGAGAGAGAGAAAGAGAAAGAGAGAGAAAGAGAGAATGCGGGTTGGTTATGTCGGTAGCATAGTGACATATCCGAGAGCAACAACGTGATGACGTGGAGCGAGCGTGAAGGGGTGGCAAAAAGGGGGCGGTGGAGGATCGGCGAGTGGGACGAGACGTGACAAACGAGAATGAGAGAGCGAGGAAACACGGAAAACCAAGAGGGAGGTAAATAGACAGATAGAGGATAGAGAAAGAGAAGTGTGCTCATAGTAAAGGACGGGGAGGCAGGTGGGAAAGAGAGGGAAAACTGTTCCACGTCGAGCGTCCGGGAGCTTTTCCACGGGGCGGGGGGTGGCACCACGGGCATTAAATATACACGCTGATTTGTCGTCCGCGGATTGTCACCTCTGATAGCTTTCATTTTGTTGTATATCGGTGCTCGCGCGCGCGCAGCGAGCATCCACGCGCCCCCGCCGCGCTTTTCGACGTAATTCGGCTCGCTTGATTGACTTTTGAGCTGGCCTTTATGGCGATATCCGTCCGAACTTCTCCCCTCTCTCTTTCTCTCTCTTTCTCTCTCTCTCTCGTAATTCCTCCCGTCGCGACTCACCCTAGGACGAGGAGGACGGCGATTTATCGGGCACTCGTGCTCGCTCTCGTTTTGCCCCGCTTTTCCGACCGGATCCGACTGTCCGGGTGCCCCTTCGTCAACCAACGAATTCGGCGCCCAGGGCGCGCGACGTTTTCGGCAACGGCACCACGGGGCAAAATGTACATAGGAGAGCGTGTCAAAATGATCGCGCGCGATATTCCCTGGCTTTTTCGGTAAATTTATATTCCACCTGCTCTAACGTCAATCAGTGTAAATCCAGATTATCCGGAAAATACAATTAGCGGCAAATAATGACGATGTAAACTATTGCATTCGAGAGAAATGTCAGTTTTATCTCAACAGGAGAGATATGTATATATATATCGTTGATTTTATTTAGTTTCGGTTGTCGCGAGTGTGTAACGCGCGCGCGCGCGCGCAATCAGTCATCTTAACTTTTCTGACAAATTTTCCTCGAAGAGTGTATGCGCGTACATACGTCGTATTTTTTAGAGGAGTTTTTAATGATCAGTTTCAGGTATTCTCCTGATTATTTCCTGAAGGTTCCTCGGCAACAAGCATAATGTTTCCAACGCTCCTGGAAATTCGTAGATCAACGCGAGCCTGTTCGATGCAAATTATTACAACGAGTACAAACGAGTATTCTGCTGCCATTTGCAATTCATTTACGTGCCGGCGGCGTTTCTTTTTCTTTCTTTCTTTCTTTTTTTTTTTCCCCCCGTTTTTCATTTCATTTCACGAACGGTAAACTCGTTCCGGATTAAATCGCGCGGTTCTTATCGGCCTCGCGCGAGCCTCCATTCGTTTCCTTAGTTATCCTTATCGCGGTCTGTTTCCACGAGCCGCGCCGCGGTATATTTTATCAACAGCTCCGGTACTCACAATGATTTTGAATAATACGCGACGGCCCGCCCCGCATTTGTTGAACGTCCGAAGAATTCCGCTCGTATTGTCCGCCACCGGAAACATCGCGAGCTGTTTCACCGCGTTTGTTTTCGTGCGAGCGACGCGCGCCTCGCCGCGGAAATAAATACTCTTAATTCCTTGGAAATCTGAAAGCCGTTTAAAACTTTCCACGCGCGCCTCGAAGAAAGAAATTCGATCGCGCTTTTATATCGCCAGCCAGGAAAAATAATGATTCATCACCGCTATAATTAAGTTATCGCGGGAAGTCGACAATAGGTTTTGAAAGAGGTTTTTTTATTCTCATAAAAATTTTCTTACGCACGGAGATGTTGCGCGCCGAGTTTCTTGTCGTAATTAATTTTTCCTAAAGAAAGAAAGATCGATTCGCAATTTACTCAAATGTGAGATATATAATAGACACTTATTTCCGTGTATATGCACAGATGCATACGATTATTTTATACGTGCATTTTTTAGCGACACGAGTCGATTCCTCCGAACGAATGAGATAATTATCGCCGCTAATTAAATCGTGCGACACTTGTTCATACATATTTTTGGAAACTCCATTTTTTTATATAGAATTTTTTTTATACAGACACGATAATTGTAATATATATTTTCAACGTGACGCGTCGGATTTCTGCGCGTTTTTTATGGGAATAAAAAACTCATCGCTCCTGCAATGAATAATAACTCTTAAATTCATCGATCTTAGCTGTAATTTTTGGTAACTTTTATCAGAATTGTCTGATATAGATATGATTATTATATATCTCAGCGTGACACGTCGGTTTTTGCGCTTAATACGCGAATAAGAAAATCATCAACCGTCTAATTAAATCGTTCATAAATGAACTTTAATTTTTAAAGCTGTCATTAGCGCTTTTTCTAAAACCTACGCGGCCTTACATTATTTATATACGAGATTGTTTTTCGAATGAAATAGAAAGACAGCCATCGCGCGTTCCGTGGATATGGAACGGCGATTGTGAAGGCAAAAATTGTTACGATCGGCAAAAACTGGACGCCAGATGGATAAGATGAACGATTGATGAATAATGCGACTGGACGCTGATGAATAACGACAGAGAGAGACCGACATGACGGCATTACGGTTAAATCTACCCTTTCTTTCTTCTTCTTCTTCGCGCATTTCAGCCGAGACTGCGGTATTAACTCTGTGGTTCACAATGGTCACTACAACCGCGCTGCATCGCGAAGGCAATAAAAAAACGCGCTTTGCGCGTCAAGTCGGTATACGAATGCGTCATTATCTCTGTCGTAGATAAAACAAAACTTTCGTAAAAACTTCCCTTTTGATAAGAAATTATTTTAGAATTCTATTATCGTCGATCAGCAATTCGAAGTACCTGCTGAAGATTTAAACAGCGTAAAATTTAATTTCCTCCTTGCAAGAGGAAAGGAGATTTATACACTCGTAAGGGTGAACGGCAGTGAACCTCTTATCGCGACATATGTTGCGTCTATGCGAATTACGCGGCGAGTCGCTTGACATCGCGTTACGAGAAACGAGCGACGGTGAAGTAGACGGCACGCGAGCACCGCCACGGCGCGCGATAAGCGATTTATTGTTTTGTCATTCCATGCTCGCCAGATAGGCCGATGTGGAATGCGAATTTCGTTACATTCTCTCGCGCATCTCTCTCGTCGCGCCGATAAGTTATTTTAAAACAAAAATAAAAAATACAAACAAGCAAATCGCCTGGATATTTCTATATACTCGAGAAATGCCGCGAGTTTATTTAAAAAAACAAAAAAAACAAAACAAAAAAAAAACAAAAAACAAAAAAAAAGCGGTCTCTCACAACTTCATTTCAAGGACCAGAAGAGACACGTGTAAAATAGACAGGGCAAAGTGGCGTGTGAGCTACGACAAACACCGGCGACAATCGACGCGGAAGTGGACGCAGAGGGAGCTCTTCGGGGGTGTCGCCCCCGGTTCGCTTTCTCGCGCCGGTCTTACACGTTCGCTCCGATAGCGCGATAGCGCGCGTTTGCCAGTGCACAGCGCCGGTTATTGGAAATAGCCCCGGTCGGTCGATCTACCCCGCCGTGAAATACACACAAGTCTAGCGCGCGAGCCTACGTCATACCTTGGCGTGTGTACATTATTCATGGCCATCGGTGAAAAGGGCGCCAGCCGTATTACGTATGCCGCGGGTTATTATGCCCTCTAAATGTTTAATGTGTTTGCCTTCCTTCGCCGGCCACGGACGTGGCTTTATGTTTTAGTAAGTAAATTACTGTTTTTTTTTTATTAGTCCTCCACCGTTTATGTTAGTTCAATCGATTCACGGCTCTCTCGCGCTCTCTTCTCTTTTTGCCTTTCCCCGATCTCATCGTCTCCTCTCCTCCCCCTCTACCCTTTTGCGTTTCCTTCTCCCCTACCTCCTGGTACATATCAATGTGTGTGCACTTGTGGCGTTTCTGTGTGTGGACTCTTTCTCTCTCTTTCTCCTGAATTTTTGTACCGTAGCTCGGCGAATATTTAATCGTGCTGTCTTATTCATTTTTAGTGCGTCGTACGCGCCCCCACCGTCTCTCTCTCTCTCTCTCTCTCTCTCTTCGACCCCGAAATAAGAGCGACCGCATACAATGGCGCGCAATGAATTTCAAAGTTCGGCCCTCCTTTCACAGACCTCCGGCGCACAATGGCGGAAGGAAATAGCGACGAATCATAATTGTTTTGCAAGTGCCGCCTCGCCGCGCGTCTCGTCTCGCCGAGGAAAAATTTTCGCGGCTCGCTCGCGAGATACGTTCTCGCAATTGTAACGATATGACGAAGCCGCTCTTGTGGAAAAAAAGAGAGAGAGAGAGAACCGCGCGTAGATGGATGAAACGAAGAGAAAAGAGAAGAGTGTAAAGTTTCTCGTCGACGCCGGAAGTTCGTTATTTACAAAATTAATATCCGGCAGCTTTTTCTCGGATCGTTAGGACGATGTGGGGATGGCCGCGTTACACGAACGAAATGGAAGGAGGGGGGGGGGAGTCGTTAAAACCGCGATCGCAAAAACGCGCAACGCCGAAACGCGAAGCCCGGCAGAAAGTTTGGAATTTACTGCCCCGACATATTGGCTACGAAAGCACACGAAATTAAGGCTAGTAAAACACTCGCCTGACACGTGCCCAACCCCCGCATTCATCCCGTCTGTCTATATACACCCCTTGCCACCCCCCTTCTGCCTGCCGCCGTTGTATCTCGTGAGCGAAATGTTCGACGGGACCGTCTTCATGGAAAAATTTTTCGTGAAATATCTCCGATCGCGGCGCAAGCGGAAAAAGTCGCGGCCGTTTTCGCTAATTCGTCTGAAAGGGCGCCAAAAATGTTTGCCCAGATCTCGATACTCGCCGCACTCGTTCGGAGCGATGAAATAACGCGACATCGTGTAAATGCGATTTAATTTTTCACACGACTATCAACGAGTTTTATCTTTCTGCTCTTTCTTTGCCACAGCCCGGGAAAATGCATTCTTTTTTTTTGTATCAGTTAATTGCACATACAATACAGTTGTGCATTTTAGGAGATTTGTTTCAGAATGCAAAACAAATACAAAGATAGTTAAACAAAATATATAAATAAAATTAATATGTCTTATTTTTTGTTTTTATATTGTATCTCGTTTTTATATTATATTTTTTATTGTTTATATTGTGAAATATGGCGGTAATTTTTGTAATAGCGCCGGAAAAAAATGTTACTTTACATATGCTTAATAATGAATATCTAATGTTTTTGCTATGCGTATGAAAATGTCATGACATTAAATATATAATGTTAAGTTTCAATTATATATATATATATACATATGCACAAAAAAGACCTGCTGTCTCACATTTTATACAAACTAACAAAAATATAAAAAATTACTTGATAACAACAAAATAAGAATTAAAATTTTTTATAAACATTAGTTATATTATATTATATTGTTTTTTAAAGAAGAATATATGAGTAAACTTTAGATTCTAATTTTAAGGAAGGCTATGTACTATATGTTGGCGGAACTGATGGCGACATCTTTCAGCTCTATGGCGAGCTGCATTTCTGATCTCAATGTTGCGTGGTAACGCAGACGATGCTGTACCATGATTGTTTTACCATTCTTTGATCGGGTTATCAATATAAAGCAATAATGTTGTGTGTTTAAATAAAATATAAAATCAGATCATTTTTTTATATGTGAAATTATGAAAAAATAGTTGATATGTGCAAATAAAACTAATATAAATGCAAAATAATACATGTAACGTTAAATTAAAAGATATAGGCAATGTTGAGGAAGAAAATAAATAAAACATTGGCGCTTACCAAAACGATGAATGAAAAAGAAGCAAGGGATGCAAAAATGTGCAAGGATGTTTCTGCAACAACAAAAAAAGTTGTTTTGTAAATAAAACGGTGCAAGGAACATATCACGGGTTTTTCGAGCAAGTAATTAACAACACTTTTATATTTGTGAAATATAATAAATTTATTTTACAAAATTGCACTCTCTCTTTTTACACACATGTCAACATCTCGTGTGACAAAGAAAAACAAATTTGCTGTAAACAAACATTCATGACTTTTAAGAATATTTTACTTGCGTTTAGTTCAATTTTATTTAATCTCTCATTTCGATCTATGATAACTCAATTATTTTAATGTTGAAATTTTAATGTTGACATCTAATTTAAAGATATTTTATAGACTTTATAGACCGTATCAAAACCAACAAAATAAAAATTGTTTATCTCACAGCCGCTTGTAAATTGAAACAAAATGTTGCAATTTTTTGTACAGAAATATTTTTAAAGAGAAATGCGAAATTTTATTATATTTTCGAATTCAGAAAGAAACAAAACATCGATAACCGAGTTTTTTTTAGAAACTCATTAGATTTCAGTCCAATTAGCGAAGTTCTAAATGCGGCTCTGTTCGAAGCTAGTGACCGATTCTCTGGGGAACGTCGCGTCGCGGCGCGGTCTGCGTCGCGGCGGCGCGGCGTGACGTATCGTCGTCCGTCGCACAACGCACACATGAATCCGTTTGGTCGTTTACGCACGCATGTACTACACACACAAGCTACACGTACACACACACACGCGCACCGCGATGCAGCAACCACTTGTGGATCTCCCGGTCGTAGCAACGTGCCGCATTGATGGATCACGCGATTTCTCCAACGTCAATGCACGTTCTAGCCGGACGCTCGACGACGTCGCATGGCGTCGGCCGGAAGAGACCGGCGTCGCGTTCACGACATTCGCAAAAATCTCGGTCGGCCCCGGAACACGAGCGCGCTCGCGTGTGTCAAACACAATCGTCGTCAAACTAGCAGTTGTCGCACGCGAAAAGTAAAGTGAAACCGAAAGGCTTACCAGAATTGGGATAATTGGCTCGAATCAGCAAGTCGTGAAAAGCGGCGCCGTACAATTTGGTGAGAAGAAACTGCGCTAAAATCACCGTAAAACACAGAGGAACGTGCGGCGAGATGTTTCGCATAGAGACAACTTCATGTATACACTGCGACGGTGGCGCCGCGGCGCGGTCGAACGTATCGCCGTCGCCGCCGCCGCCGCGACGCCGAGAAAATTCGGCAAAAACACAGAGGCTTGTCTCTCTCTTTCTCCTTTTTTCTAAAAACATAAGTACGCGATTCCTTCATAGCGTACCCGAACAGAAATAGATGTAAAAGAGAGAAATATTGGTTCTTCGAGCTATTATTTGACGGTCAACAGGAGATACAATATATAAATATTTTTAAATTTCATGAATTAAACAAAAAAATTGGATATTGATATATAATGGAGCATTCAAGTAGAAGTTAGTTCGTAAAAACGGCGGAAGGAATCATATTATCTAGTAACGGAGAACTATAATTCTCCTAAATATTTGCACATTAATTAGAACTTGATAAAAAATTTCAGATATAAACAAAAATTCTAATATAATTTATTTGTTATCCTGACCTAGCGACCACTTATGCAATAAATTGATTCTATCGACTTTTATATAAACATAGAAGTCGATAGATCGAGTTTCGATATATCATTCATCTCTTTATTATCGATCGACAACACTCGTGCTGTATTTAATTTTGTTGGCTTCGAATAGATGGCGCCGGAGTGGCTTTTTTGTAACTTTGAATAAAACTATGTTATTTGATCAGCTGATCATTATTATATTATTGATAATATAAGAACGAAATTGTTATA
This sequence comes from Pseudomyrmex gracilis, assembly GCF_002006095.1. Classification (NCBI taxonomy): domain Eukaryota; kingdom Metazoa; phylum Arthropoda; class Insecta; order Hymenoptera; family Formicidae; genus Pseudomyrmex; species Pseudomyrmex gracilis. The sequence goes on from NW_018020641.1 coordinate 479,794, forward strand.
TGAGCAAAAAAATTATGTATTGATAATGCGTAATTATGTATTGATAATATATTGTTATATGAGTAAAAAAAATTATGTATTGATAATTGATATTGCACTTATATATTGATAAATATATTACAAATATGTTTACAATTTATATGCATGAACATCAGTTTTTTTATTTGAAACAAACTTATACTTGGTACTTCCTCCCTTTCTCATTCACTATCTTGAATTTTCATATAAGAAAAGTGACAAGAAAAGTTTTTTGCATACTTCAAAATGTTGTTAATATTAAATATATTGTTTTACTTGTTGAATGAAAATCTCTTACATCGAGAAAAACTCATAAAATTATATGCTTAAATAAAAGTATAAAAAAGATAATTATTATAGATAAATAAAATCTATTTCATATATATATATATATATTAAGCATTATATGAAAAATATGCTACATACTGATTACAAACGTACGTTCAAATTTACAATTAGATCGTAATTTAATCTAGTACAAAAAGTACTCCGATCATGTTACTCTACCAACGTCGTTTCTCTGTATGAGCGCAGTAGGGTCGAGTTTCGATAATTCTCGTCTATCTTTTTTCAAGACTTATACGTGCCAAGGAGAGAAAAAGAGAAATAAGGTAGTCGGGTGAGTTGGAACGGAGCAGTGGCCGCAGTGGCCGAAGAAGGGGTGCGCGGAGCGTCACGGCGCCTTTCAACATGGCACCGGTCTGCGTCTGAATTGCCACGAAGTATGAGCGAACTTTGCCGGAAATGCACCAGTGCCGGGTAGATCGTTCATAGGAAATGTTACTTGGTGTCTCAGCGAGTGCGTGAGTGCGTCGATAATCGTCGTGTTCAAAGAGCAATCTTGCGGAGGAAGAGGAGCGAGAAAGAGATCACGCAGCATGTCGTGGGATCGCAAGGGGCAGGGACGGCAAGCCAATCCGGTAGCGGTCATCCTACCCCGTGTCGAGTGACAAGCTGCTTACGTAACGGATTTATATTCTCGCTATGATAACGACACTCCAGGCGCGAAAGTCGCGACACGCCGAGAGGAAGCAGCGGACGCTCATCATCGTCGCCGTCGTTGACGCGACGGCGCAACACGCGACCCCGACAGAAATATACCGACCCGAATCTCGCTGCCGCCGTTTCTGATACCCCGAACGAACGCAGAGCGTCGAGACGCCCGTCCCGTTACCTCCGCCGCGCCGCGGAAACACCTGATCGGCGACCGAGTGCAAATTATGACAGCGGCAGTCGTCATGGAAAACGTTAACTGGGATCCCGGTAAGTGCGAGTTATCCGGCAAAAACAAAAAAAAAAAGAAACCAGCGCGTGGACCGATCTTGTGGAGGATAGTTTGGCGTCGGAAATCTCTTCACGTGTTTTTCATTTTGACACGTTGCGTCAAAATGGAGTGATAATTTTCGGGGGGGGATGATTTTGATTGCGCTAATTTATATTGTGACAGTGTTGTTTTGCACGAGAAGACAAGCGGGAAGAGAATTATTGGGGCGAGTTGCAGAGATAGTATATAATCGGATATGACTGAATAGTGTCTTCAAAGACACGTATTAATAAAACGTGAACCAGGGCGAGCGTTGTACGATATAAATATAGAGCGGGTACGCCAAAGAGTAAATAAACGCGCGCGATCGCGAGTAATAATGGGGTCTTCTAGAATCATGGCTCGTGTGTGGAGAATGCGTCACGTTAGCGGATATGCTAACCGCGATTGCACATTTCCGCGTGCTCCAATTTGCTGAATGGAAAACAGGTCTCGGATCACAGAACGCTCTTTATGATTAGAAATTAATTTATTGATCGACATTTTATAAATGCGCGACACAAAACCCTGTCGCTTTTAGATCAAAATAAGATCGCGGTCTTCTAAGTTTATATTTTCATAATTATATTTAGATGTGAGGAATATAATTTTAACACATTGTGCGATTTTAATAATAAATCTGGTATGTTAATAAAAAGGTTTTTTTTTTTTTAAACAAGAAGTATTATAAAAATTAGTAATGTTATAAATTACGAGTTCGTGTGTTTTGAAAGTTGTTGTTTTTGATTTATTTAAATTTATGTTTTTGCACAAGTTTTAATTTGGCATCAAACTTCTGTCGGTAATATAAAATTTTCTCTTTGTTGTTGTTTATTATTTCAGCATTGTCCAAGCTGCTAAACTCATTACAAGAAAACAAGTCGGATATACCCAGCTGCACTGAAGAAGAATTTGGTTTTCTAAGCGAACTTCTGCAGTCCAAGGAACTGAACGCTTTAGTTAACGTTCACAACAAGATTCTGAGCAATGTTAAGGACGATAAGTTTTTTCCCGTTCTCTCGAACTCGATGGATATCGACGTCGAAGTTCTCGATCTGCTGTCTACCAAAACGCACATCTCAGCCGAGTGCAAAGAACTTTTTCATCTACTGCAAAAACCGCACATACAGGTAATGAAGTCAGTGATTTTTCTTCAAAGACAACAACACACTTTTTATATTGTACGATCTTTCCAAACTTTTACATAACATTTTTGCTTCTATTAATAATTTGTACGTCAACATCTCTCTCTCTCTTGTATTATCAGTTTTTTATATAAATAACTTTTTTCTTTTTGCTGATGCAACTTTTCTTTGTTGTCCTCTTTCTGTTCCTCATTCTTGCAGCCATCCGTCTTATTCTCGTCAAGTCGTTTCTACAGTTCTGAATAAAAATTGATTTGTTTATAACATTTGTCTCTGGAAAAAAAAACACTTTCGAGGGCAGACGTTTTGATACTGTTTAATCATCAAAGGGTCTTCTCTGCGCTCACGATGCGGTGGCACAAAAGGACTACTATCCGAGACTGCCGGACATCCCGTTGGAAGTAGACGAGGACGAGGAGACGGTGAAGATCGTCCAGTTGGTGAAGTCAAACGAGCCCCTGGTACGTTAGATCGATTGTTGAGTTCGCTTTTGCAGTAACGTCTTTGAACTCTCGATTAATCTAAAATTACGAGCAAAATAGAAAGATTATTGTAATATCCGAGTGCTTGTGAAAAAAGGTGTAGCAAAAACACAAGAAATACGGGAAATTTGTCTTAATTAGAGAACGTAAAAACAATTTGTTCTTCCGTTTCTATTACTATATACGATTGTGCATTCGCGTCGACTTGCATGAGACGCGATCATCGCTCCCCAGTATATATCGGCGTAGGCGAGTCACGTACTTTGCGTAGCTTGCGATATCTTTAATATCACACTATTTGTCTTCCTTCGAAAGTAGTCTCACGAGTGCGAGAAAAAGTAACTGAAGTAATCACGTGTTTCTTTTATCGTCAAACTTGCTTCGAAGGGCGACGCCGGCGTTGAACCGATCGTGGTAAGTCGCCTGAATGCCGTAGAACATATGCTCTGAACACCTGTTATAAACACCTGACTTTACATAGTACAAAATTGCTTTTGTTTTGTTTTTCGCTTCACTTGAACGTCAAGATGGAAACTGGTAAAATTTCAATCAAGCGCTTCTTCCGCGTTTGACTGAAGAGAAGCGAGAAGAAGATAGTTACAAAAGCTTGAAAATAATAATATAACATTACATACATTTAAATCGAAACTAATTCTAAAATTTAACCGGTTTCGATCTTTGCACAAATTTCTCATCATCTCTGATCTCATTATCGTGCTGCGTTTACACGGAAAAAAAAAGTTTTGCTATTATATGGTTAGCAAGAAAAATGGTTGACTCTACGAAATTTTTTGTTTCATCAACGAAATGTTTTGTTGGCAAAACAAAACTTTTAATAAACTTAACAAATGTTTTTTTGCTGGCCATATAGTAACTAATTTCTTGCTATTTTAGCAAATCTTTTTTTTCCGTGTACAGAACACAAATACTGAGCTGTAAATAAAGCGCTCTGTTTTATTCTTCACTTGTCTGCACAAAATTTGTTAATATATGTGTACATTGCTGTTTGTCTTTGTTGCGTTCTTTCTTATGTTCTTTTGAGTTGTTTTATGATTTGGTGCTTACAAATAAAATTTGTTGCCGCAAGATAATTTTCATATCTGTTGTTAATTGTGTCCCGCATGATCAATTACGTTATTCATTAATTTATTTATTAAATACCGTGAAATAAAAAATATCTTCCAGCAAACACGTTTAACAATCAAACATGTTGTTTAAGTCAAAATGTAAAATCAAATAGTTTTTTGCATTTATTAATGTAAAAAAATATTTTATGTTTTTTACACTTCACGGTATATGTTTCCCTGCGATTTTTGATCTCCAAAGAAGTACGTTTGTTTAGCAAATAATTTGGCAAACTTATTATTATTTATCTGAAGAAACATAGAGAGATAAGAAAACACTCCAAACAACACGAAACTCCAAAATGGTTTAAAAGACTCGAAACGGACATTTGAAAGAATACACTCTTTGTAGACATCATCTTCACGACACCTTTTGGACTTTGTGTTATCTGGAATCACATCGGCGCACAATGTTCATCAACCTTTGCGTTCCATTGCGATATAAATCAGCGAGTGCGCGCCGATCGTGCTATCGCGTCGCGTATCTCCCTCCTTCTCCACGCGAAGAGACTTCTCTTTATTTTTGTTTATTTATTTTTTTTTTTAAAGAAGAGAAAGAAAAATGGCGCTCCCTACTAGTACGCGTTTGTGCGCAAGATGCAACGCAATGACAATACTAGTTTACACCTTGACATTAGGGGGCGACCATAAAAACCTGCGAGGTTACCGGCAAGATCGTGATCGCGCGAATAATGCACGGCGGAGCAGCCGACAGATCCGGCCTCATCCACGTCGGCGATGAAGTCTGCGAAGTCAACGGTATCAGCGTGGAGGGAAAGACGCCTAGCTTCGTTTTACACATTCTGGTAGGAAGATTCGTTTCTTATGTCTTGTTGCAAGCGATGCGCAAATGTAAGAAATAAACAAAACGTTGTTTTTGCTTTTTTTTTTTCTAGCAAAATTCAGAAGGGACAATCACTTTCAAAATAGTGCCCGCGGACAGCAAAAGCGGAGTCAGAGAGAGCAAGGTGAGCTCTTTAAAGATCGCAATAGCAACAGGTTATACGATACGAGCAAAGTTGAATGTACGTATATAAATCGTGTAGGTTCGCGTGAGAGCGCACTTTACGTACGTGGCGTCCGAGGATCCTTATATTCCTTGCAAGGAAGCTGGATTGGACTTCGTCAAAGGTGATGTCCTACACATCGTCAGCCAAGACGACGCTTACTGGTGAGAAATAAAGTGTTGCCAAAACTATAATTATAAGAAATAATTGCTGTAATCATCATGTGATAATTGCATTATAGGTGGCAAGCCAGACGAGAGGGCGATCGAAACATGAGAGCGGGCTTGATCCCAAGCAGAGCTCTTCAAGAACGTAGGCTCCTTTTTGAAAGAATGCAGAAGGAGAAGAACGTGCCGCAAGACGAAGATATTTTAAGTACGTTAATACTTTGAGTTTGTTCACCCGTTTGAATAATTTTGTTTACTAGCTTGTTTTCATTTTCTTTTATCGTCATTCACATCTCATCATCGAGTCACAGTAACATCATCGAGTGTTTCTTCATGTTTACGATGTTTCATATTGTTACCGATCAGTGTTGCACGAAATTTGCAATTATCTCATATTATCTCGAAGTAGCATAGACCGCTCAAAGTATACCTTGTTAGAAAATCTTGCATCTAAGTGTTTTTTTTTCTCTATATATTTTTCTATATAGATTTTATATAAATTATCAAAGACTTATATATATTTTTGGAAAGTACAAGAATACGCATTCCACAGAGACAGAAACACATGAAGAAACTAATGTGTTCTCTGAGAATGCTATGTTTTTTAAGGTTGACGTTGTTAATGAAAGCTTGATACGCTAATATTATACGTAGCGATGTTGCATAATGAATTATTGTTCGTTAGTGACCACCTCTCAAGTGTACTTTAGGATCAGTCGAAATGCAGAGTTGTGCCCGAGGTGGTTACCCGTTAATTCGGTAAGCTGATCTCGGCTGCGCTTCTTTAACAAATGAATGGCCTGACGACCTAACCGTCGGTTAGGCTTGTGTTCTGTTCCAGTGCCTTTGCCCGCATTGTGCCCCCGTCCCAGTACCTCTTTGCACGCTTCGCCCACAAAGTGCAACTTGCAGGGAATTAAAACTAAAAAAATCATGTATGACGCTGCAGAGAACGATGACTTTGACCGGGAAGAAGTACCGACCTACGAAGAGGTCGCGAAACTCTACCCTAGGCCGGGTCTGTACCGGCCGGTGGTTCTCATCGGACCACCGGGGGTCGGCAGGAACGAGCTGAAGAGACGTCTCATGGCGACCGATACCGAAAAGTACCGAACTCCCGTACCATGTGAGTTTTTTGGATAGTTATTCGTACTCTATAAAGAAATAACAACTCAAATGATTCTTTATTTTTATCCAAATAAATCATCAGACACGTCTAGACCACCACGACCGGGTGAAGTAGATGGCAAGGAGTACCATTTCGTGACGCGGGAGAAAATGGAAGAGGACATCGAAGCCGGAAAATTCATCGAGCACGGCGAATACAAGGGAAATCTGTACGGCACCAGCTCGGAGAGCGTCAGCTCGCTCGTGAACGCCGGATACGTGTGCCTCCTTAATCCTCACTATCAGGCTCTCAAGATGTTGAGGACGCCTCAATTGAGGCCGTATGTTATTTACATAAAACCGCCGAAATTCGAAGTGCTGAAGGAGACTAGAAATGAGGCCAGAGCGAGATCGACCTTCGATGAAAACAATTCTCGAGGCTTCACGGTAAGCGAACACATCTCATTTATATATTTATATTTACATGTATCATTTATATACGTATAATCGTCATGAATCGCGCTCGATTTTGCACACAGGACGAAGAGTTCCACGAGATTTTGCACAGCGCTGAGAGAATAGAATTTCTGTATTCTCATCTCTTCGACGAGGTGATAGTGAACGCTGATCTCCCTATGGCATTTGAGCTACTAGTTAATGCGATTCACCGAGTGGAATCGGAACCGCTTTGGGTGCCGGCTTCGTGGGTTCAATAGAATAATAATCCTCGTAAAAAAAACTCAAGAGACGAAGCAGTCGCGAAGAAAATGCAGAGGAGGATGTTCGGTCACTGGAGACGCGCGATTGCTCGTCGTGGCTATAAAACTAAGAGCTCGACGATATACTTTTTATTTTTACTTCCGATTCCTAAAGAATGCGCGTGTGTATTTCTTATCTATTATCCCACCGAATTGCAATTTAACACTTATACTATTATACGGCGCCTTTACGTAGAATTTTCGTACCTCGAGTGTCCGCGAGTCTCAAAGACGAATTAAAACTAAATTTTCTAATTGTCAAACGTCGTTCGTTTGCGATTGTTTGACTCGTGACAAAAAACAAAACAAAAACAAAAAAAAATGCGACGCGCGTTTGGAAACGTAGTCGCCATAGGTTAAGTAGCCAAGTATGAAACGTTAAAGAAATTTCGAAAAGATATAGGTATATCAAAGATTCGAAGTCGTCCAAGTCTCACAATCTATGTTTTCCGAGTACCTACGTCTCCGATGTCTCTTACATAGAAAAATTACTCGTAAAAACTCCTTTCTCTGCCGGAAGCTTCGCTAGATACGAGAGACTTCGTATCGCATCATGAAAAGATTTTTCTTTGTCACGATACGAAATCTCTTTGTATTCTTAAAAAAAAGAAAAAAAAACTAATAAATTCCAATTTTTGAGACTACGGGAATATGTCGCATATTTTGGGATCAAGGATGAATGAAGTTACTTATCGAAAGTTATTTCGGAAACTTCACCAAAACCGGGAGCGTCGCTACTGTGGACGATCTTTGATCTCGATTGTTGTTAATTGTTGCCAAATAAGTATTGTATCTAGAAACGCGACAAAAAATTGCTCCACTATATTCACTGTATTTTCCACTCGGTCGACATTATCGTCGTGGTTGCTGTTTTATTTTCTGTTTTTTTTTTCCAACGCGGGATGCCAATTTTTGAAAAAAAAAAAAAAAGTTGTTCGCGCACTATCCAAGACAACACAATGCATATTTCATCCTTCGATGTGAACTCTGTATGTTATCAAAATATAGCATTAAACTTTGAACATGTGTTTATATCTGTCTCTTTTTGTGTCATCTATAATTTCCCCGCCCCTTGTGTGTTTTTTGAACAATTATTTGAACATAAGAATCTCACGCAAGAGTCGCATGAAACATTTTGTTCGGTCTTCTGAGAACATTCGAGTTTTCGCTGAATAAAACAGAACCTTCGTGTGAGTCTTTGTTGATGGACACATAACGTGCTTCACGTGCCTTAATTTTACGTAACGATTTCTTTCTATGTTCATTATTTTCAAGGTCATTGTGTTCGAATGAGTGACAGGTAGACAAACCAATAAAAAAAAAAAAAAAAAAAAAAAAAAATCATACACGATATACGCGGCAAGGAATACAGTTTCGTGTCAAAGCTGCGACTTGCACTCGACCGGTGAAAACTCATCGACTAGAACTAATAGCCTCGTCACAAGCAGACACGGAAACCACTTTGCTCTTCTCGCGCCAACGACTTCCTCTCGAAATTACGAATTCCTTCATTGGAAGTGTCGACAAATATTGATTCCCAGAGACGAGTGAAAGCGTTATCGCGTGCGCGAATTCATACCCGCCGCGAGATTTCAGAATTTCTCGACCAACTTTTCGCATGCACGCCGAGAATCGCCGTGTTACCTCACACGTGCACAAATGCAATCTCTGACCGCGCGTGCATGCTTCCGCGATTCGTTACTCTTGTCTATTACCTTGTCTGCGGATTTCGTGCGTCTGTCTATCTGATTAGCATAAGCGATTATTCACAATAATTCGCGCAAGATGCAGCTATCTAGAGGAAATCTAGAGACTCGCTAAAAAAAATTCAAAATCCACTAGATTTGTGTTTTAAAGATATAAATTATATATTAATTACGTAGATATAAAATTACGTAATATATATAAAATGCAGTTTTTTAATTAAAATATTTTTTGTATTTAATTGTTACCAAAGTGCATTTGTTAACTTAAATCTCTGTAAACACGCATGTACATGTTCGAGTTATATTACAATAGGTGTACAATAGTCTATCTTTGTAAACGGAGGCGCTTCTCAACAATATTATTTTCACGAATAATTCTCGTAATCTATTAATAGAACGTTCAAAACCTACTGCCAACTCGTAGTATGTTCAGTGACATTTAGTATTATCTCACGCGGAGGCATAAAATTATTCTCGGCATAACAAGCTATTATCATCGTCGCAGTTCGGCGATACGCATCTAGGCGTCAAGGCGTTTTTTCTTTCTCCGCCAAGGTGATCGAAATAATAAGCACGTTTCGGCTAAATATATGTCATCGCGCTCGCGCGATATGTGATTTATTTCTATATCGTCGATATTTTTTTTCGGTTCGACACGTCACTGTCCGATCGCATCGCGCTCGCTTCTCTCTCACCGGTCGTCGTTTATTAATCGCGTCCGATCCCGGCGGTCTCAGAAATAGCATACGTGTTGCTCTCGCCGATATTCGTTCTCGCGAAACGAAGGTGACGGCCTCCAGATTCGTCGTTTTAATGCGGTTCGATATAATGCGCGACAACAATTCGGAAGTGACCGCTGATGTCGACGAGTTACGCGTACACGTGTTTCCACAGTGGATCGAGCACGATCCGGGACGTCGTCTCGACGTTAATAGGTAGATCATCAATCGCGGGGACGTGTGCTCGAGCAACGTTATGTAAATTGCTTGTCGCGACACTCGACAATTCTGGTTAACGATGACACTGATGACTGCCACCAGCTGCTTTTAATCAGAAATTGATCGTTCGGAGATAAGTTCAGTTTCGAATATGTAAGTTCACATAATTTTTTTAAATGTAAACACACGATGATGATCACTTTCATGTGTATACTCCGGTAGCGACTTTATATTCATATAAATAATATACACGGATCACACACACACATGAAAGACACAGATGTCAAATTCTGCATAAAACAAGAGAACCTTTTAAAATACTGTCAAAAATAGATATCTCTTAGAATATTATCGCCAGCGTTATCGATTCGCTTTAGGATTTGCTCATCTGTCATCCATGTATAGTGACGCATGATAACGTCGAATCGTATCATTTATACCGTGCGATACGTAAGTGCATCATGAAGCACGATAAAATTCGCGATATACGCGAATACGCGGCTTTGAAAAATCGAAAGCAAAGCTACGCGCTCTTCACGTCGTTACAGATAAGTCGTACCCACACAGCCGTTGAGACATCGAAGCTGCGAAAAGCCTCGGTATAAACATACGAAAATAATGTTCGCTCATAAAAAAAAAAATGACGTAAGATTTTTTTCGCGAAGTACCAAAGTCGCGCGCATTAAAATCCTGCCGATTCCAATTCACTCGTTAAAATAGCATACGTTTGTTACGCTGCCAAGTGATCTGTGTCCGTTTTGAGATCAAATCTCACATCAAATTTGTTTCGTGCGTTTTAGAGTGCGAAGCACTCGTGTACGCAATAAGCGCCATAAAATCGGAGACGCAATTAGAATTCCGTCGCAGGCTTTTTCGAGCATCTCGCTAGGAATGCGACGTCGTCGGCCGCTAAAAGCGCGCGGGAGCACATCTTCCTAATTTTCCATCACAGCGCGAGCTATCGTAACACCTGGCTGAAATTCGCGCCTGCGTGATGACGTGAATCTCGCTCCAGCCCTCGTGAGACTTTCGGTGTGCGAGGGTGCAATTTAAACTTTGGCCCAGTAGCCAATCAACCCCTTGACGAACGGACGATTCGTAGAAAGTCGGTGAAAAATTAATACTGTCCCGTGACACGACGTGTTCGTTCGTTTCGCGCAAATGGTCCGATTTGTGCACTCGCCGCTTCGTTTCTTTGAAAGAAAACTTTCGCAAGAATTGTGTTTCAATCGTAATTCAAGAATAGAAGGCACCGGTTGCGCAAAGGTAATGTTTTTCGATGTCATCGAAACGTCCGATGCCTATGTATATTACTGTTTACGCCCGGAGCGATCACATCACGATCGCGGATATTGTGAAAGTAAAATGTAAGTTTCTTCTTTTGTTTTTTTGTTTTTTAAAAAAAGTAATTATATAATTACGCGCGCGATGAATTAATAATAATGTATATGTAATTTAAATGCATTATTACTTGAAACAAAATTGTACTTTCGAAAACTCGATTGCTACTTTCTTAACTTAAATGTATTTTATCAAGAAATTATAAGTTCAAGGTAATGTGTGTTTCGCAACTCTCTCTCTGTTCACGGAGTGATTGCATGAAGAATACGAGAGATTCTGTCGCTCTCGTCTAAGGCACCTAATTACGCGATACGGATTTAGAACACACGTGGCGCAGTGTCTGTGGCCCTAGTACAGATACTCAAAAGAATCACGCCTTAGACCGTGACTCATTGTCAGAGTGCATCTACGAGATTAAACACGTTAAGCTATAACAGAGAGTTCATTAGTTTTCGTTCAATATCGTAACTGCGATAGCCATTAATCAAAATTAACACAATAAGTATGTTGAAATTAATTACTATAAAAAAAAAGTTATGTTTATTTTTTATTTATTGACGTTTAATTGAATATTTACGCACGGTTTTTAGAATATTACATATTAATTGCAGAGTAAAAAAAATCTTATGAAACCTGTGTGAAATTTTTTGCAAATCAAAAACATGGGAATTTATTTTATAATTAATTTCTTTTTTTAGTGCCTGAGAAGAGCAGATCGCGACGACGTATGCGACCACGGTCATGGTCTTGAGCGAAACATTTACGGACTCCAGCTTCTTGGCCATCGCATCGTTTAAATTTAAACCGGTAAGTCTCTAGGAGAGACGTTTTATATTTAATAAGAGGAGAGCTTTGAACTCCGTGAATAAGCGTGTCAAATTACAGACGTAGCGTCTTGAGATCATGATTGTGTCCTGAAAATGTCAACGACATGACACAACGCACGTGACTACAAACCAAATATTCGTTATTAGATAATATCGCGTGAGACTTATCAACACTTCTTACAACAACTTTTGCACGTAAGGAATCTCGATAAAAAAAAAATTGCATCGCGTTCTAGCGAATTGCCGTGAAGCTTCTCTCTTCATGTGACGTGTTGGAATTTGCCCGTCAAGTCTAATAGCAATTAGCGTCTGCCGCATTTAAATACAGTCACTAGACAATGTTTGAAACTCGCTTTTCTTTCCGAATATATCGCATATATATACATTTAATTAAATAATAAATTTAAGAAACACGGCACAAATAAAAATAATTACACATTCAATTTGCAAATAAAAACTTTAAAGAATAAACTTGTGAATTACGCAAAATTAAAATTAATTAATAAAAAAAAGTTCTTTCCTTCGTCTGTGCTATATAAAAACGCTCCCGTAGTAATTTCTCGAAATATCACAGCGCCACAAGTGCAACATAGTCGTTCGTCCAGTAATTAACAAAGTAAATTTTTAATTATGCTCCTCAGAGAGAAAGAGAGAGAGAGAGAGTTCATTTCGCGGGAATCGCGTGCATGAACATTGTTTCAAAGAGACGTCCCATTTTCTGTGTCACTGTTGCCGAGTGGCTTTTGACGACGGATTTTTTTTCGCGGCGGAAGAGACGTATCCGCATAAACGTGAACTCGTGTTCCAATGCCAAACTTTGTCGGGGGTGCCGACCTTGGCACGAAAGGCCTATTCGAGACGATTAGGAGCTCGCGTGCTCGGTTCTGCGCGCTTTACCCTCCTGCCGCTTCTTATCAGAACTATCCCTCCATCATTTGGCGCACGTTCTCCACCCATTTCTTGATACTCGTCAAACGTAACTTCATCTACTTGTAAATGTCACTTATCTGGATTAATAACTTAAATTGTTTATTAGGTATATTCTCTCGCTTTTTCTCTGATATAATTATTTTTCACGTGATTTTGATTTTTCTTCCTAAAAAATTGTGAAGACACATCTAAATTAAAATTTGCGTAATAAACAATAAGTAATTTTCTTAAGTAATTTCTTTTAAGATGCTAAAAATGTAAAGTATTCTTGTTCAATTAACCTCTAAGCAAACTCTTTCGATTAATTTCTTGGCGTGCTAATTTCTGTCTTTCGTGAAACGAGAACGGTGTGACTAATGACAGATAAGGTTTGTTCGGCGTTGGCGCTATTCGAGATGACGTTACGTACATGTAGCTGTAGTGGCTGCCAGAGCGACGAGCTTCTCATGCAGCGAGTACGGTCAATCAATGTCAGAAAGCACGCACGGCCGAAAGTCAATCAGACGAAGCTTCCGCTTGGCGCTGATGATCATCCCTCGATGGAGTTACAGCCGAAACGCGACGCGCAGCCTTTATAAATCAGACCTACCGACGTTTATCAGACATATCGCGAGAATATCGATCTCGATGTCAAATCCGATCTCGGCGGTGCATCAATCCCCGGATATTTCCTTTGCGAGCTTCGTTAATTCGTAAGAGAGCCGCGCAAAGATTTAAGAGCACCTCGTTTTTCATAGAACGATTCTTTTTTTTTTTTTTTTTTTTTAAGGGAGATTTTTACATTCAACAAATGAAAAAAGTTGAAATAATTTTAGAATAACGTTAATGTGACAAGAATTCGATACATAAAAACTGAAATTATGAAAAAATTAAATTATATTTTTTCCAAACGGAAGAATCGCATATATGTTTTAAAATATGTTTTATGAGATTTGAAGCGCCGTGGTTCCGATTGACGTCGCATTATTAAAATCCTAACTGACAGCGTGTGATACATGTAGTCGCGATTAATCTTCCGCCGCGATACTGTTCTGTCATTTTGATTAATCAGCTGCTCTCTTATCTCCGTTCGTGACGACTTCGTGGTAACGGGGGGATCTGGTCTGCACAAACGAAACTGTCAGATATCGGAAAAGTACGTGCCGCGAAAAATTTGTTGCGCACGAAACGAGGAAGCTTTTTCTCTCTCTGTGACGAACGACGATCGCTCTTCCGGCCATTGATCATCTCGCAGAGAGAAACGCGGGGATCAAACCCGCTTACGGGGGAATAGATGCGCATGTTGAACATCGTATTTTACAGCATTCGATATTGTTTCATACGTTGTTCTCGCGCCGACACACAGACGGAAGCTTTCACGGAGCGACGCATTGTTTGGATATGAAACGGTCTATTCAGGATGAGTGCAAACACGGGTAGAAATCGAGCGACGAAAACTCGATAACTAGGGCGATAACTCCACGCCCATTTAACATAGTCGGCTTGTGCCAGTTTCGTTCACGACCAAGTCAAAATCTCGAGATCTTCCATCTTCTATATATTCACGGTTAGTTGCCTCGTTGCCTTTCGCGCTAAATTCTCAGTTTTCCCGATAAGCTCTTCGTAGACCGTTTTAGCAAAATCTCGAATCTTTCAAGCCAAAACGTTTTTTGATAACTCTCGTTAAAAATGCATTCCTAACTCTAATTCGCGATAATACAATTCTTTCTGTTCACACAAACAGTTTGGCTTGAGGAAAGACTCAGAGAAGACCCTCAAAGTTATAACGAGAGACAAACACGATGGCTTTTAACGAGGTTGCCTTTGTGTACAGATGTTTTTTTTTTCTTTTTTTTTTTTTTTGTTAAAAACGAACAGTGCTTTCAAAATGTCGTAAAAATCAATAATAAATGTACATCGGAAAAATTGAAAGTGTTGGCGTAGAGCCAGGATTATATTGTGCGCTGTGTAGCAGCGCGCCGAAATAGCGCGGTTCGAGAGATGAAAGCACAATTTTACGCGAGTACCGCGAAGTTGGCTTTGCTGTTGAAAATCGCCTTGCCGCTTTTCGCCTCGGATTTGAAGTAATTTCCGTCGGCCGGCCGTAAAGTTAACGGCGCGCTAGCACGAGAGAGGAAAAAAAAAGGGAAAAACAATTCGGTTCGCGCACTCGTCGGAACTGTGTAGCGCATTTGCCTGATTAGAAACGCCAAACAAACGAACAAAGTTTCTTCTTTCGATCAATAGACGGATGCGCTGTTTCAAAACGTGTTTTCCACACACAGCGCGTTATTGAAATATTCATACAACGTACAATAAAAAGAAAAAATTCGATTTAATTATAAAACCACAAAAAATTATACATCGAGACGAGATAATTTATTTATCGATCGCGCTTTTTCGCATTTCTCGTAATTTCTAGCTCACGCGTTGATAAATCGCGAAACAATAAAAAAAAAAAAAAAAAAAAAAAAAAAAAGAAATGTAGGTTGAGAGAAGACGCGATTCTCCAACGCGCTTCGGCGGAAGTCGCGACGTTTGCGTGACAGGAGAGTCGATTCGAGTTTCCGACGATAAAAGTGTTCTCTCCCACGTGTTTTAATTTAATATTGCAGCCTCCTTCAAGTATCAATGCATTTCTCGGTCAAGCGTATAAATCTCGAGGCAGAAAAAATCTGAATCAACGAATCAGGTAACGATCATCCGTCGATCTTATACCGATTGATATATGAAGTACTCTCTTTCGGTCACTGAACATTTTACTCAAAATTTCATTGTCATTTGAAACAATAAAATCTTTATCGGAACAGAATCTCCTTTTTTCTTTTCATGCATGATCAGATTGTTATTTCGCGCTCTCCGAGTCAGTCTTATTGCTACGTGTCATATTTCTAAAGCAAAGTTATGTGTCGTTTTTTTCTAGCTTGTTACGCAGTCCCGACCTTCGACCATGGTGGGTGGTCGTAAGGTGAAGCTCGCGACGAGCAACGGAACCACCGCCATGTCTGTGGTCACCGGCGACGTTACTGGAAGCGACAACAACGTCGTTGTCTCCACTGTACAACCGACCACCACTCAGCAAGTAAGTTCTGCCTCTCTCGCTCTCTCGTGTAGTGCATCCTCGTTTTCATTACGTCGACGCGAATCATCGACGGGTCGGTCGCGCGACGACAACTCGCGGCCTCGAGAGAGCGAGAGCAGTAGTCTATCTCGCGGGACGCGCGAACTCCTCCGCAAAAGTGTCGACTCCCGCCGGTATCGGACTCCCTCGCGCATTCAACGTCCGCGAAGTTAGCGCTTCGCTAGACACATTGTGATTATTCCGGGCAAAAAAAAAAAAAACAAGAGACAGTTGTACCGTCGAGAGAAGCGCTCTTGAGACACGTGGCGCGCACAATATAAACGAGACATCTCTCTCTCTCTCCATTCTCTTTAGTCAAGCGAAGGGATCTAAATTGCTTTCAGAGTAAGTTTATCTAAATTTTGATAAATTTTTATATTTTGTATATACAATATAATACAATGTACACATATATATATCTCTCTCCATTCTCTCTTTCGCCGAGCGAAGGGATCTAAATTGCTTTCAGAGTAAGTTTATCTAAATTTTGATAAATTTTTATATTTTGTATATACAATATAATACAATGTACACATTATATATATAAATATGTGTATAAAAGATAAAAAAGTTTTTATGAAAAATAAAAATTAATATATTTAAAAAAAATAGTCTTCTGATTGCAAAATATTAAAAGAAGCGATACATTTTTCTCAACAATGAGTATTAATTACCGCGAGAGTTCGTGCGCGATTGGAAAAGTTTTTTTTTTTTTATTTATCGAAACTTTTTTGAGAAAATAGTAACACAGAAAACACGTAAGTGCGCAACAAATACACAAAATGATCGTGAACGTTTAAGGGAAACGTGAACGTGGCTCGCATTCGTGCATTAATAACGCGCGTGTGTACGTGCACCGGCCGACGCGAGAGCTTAACTGACATATAAATAGCGCGTTTAAAGAGAGCCGGCTAGAACTCTCTTGCGTGTACGACTTGCGAGCTCATCAGGAAGGCGCGAGTCGTTTTCCGAGGAGGATCGCGCGGCTGGAGCGAATCTAGCGATCGGAGATGCGCAATCGTCGTTAGTGAGACGAGATCGAGAGATAAGCGAACATTTCTTTTTCAAAGTGCGTGCGAGTTCATCGATCATATTTTTTTTTTTTTTTCAGTCGCAATAGTTCTGTGTGAATAATTTATGAATATAGTGAGTGAATAGCGCGGAACCTTACAAAATCTTCGCTGACGCAAATCGCATGTTTCTTAAAGTGTGAAGAATCTTCACAAGCAAACCAAATTGTTGTTTTCATAACGATGTTGTCGTCCGTCACAATGCTCGATAGATATATTCTGGGAACTAGAGTTACATAAAAACTTTGCAAAATTTGCATATTTGCAAAGTGATAAAAGTAAAAATTTTTTCTCAAACGTAGTTGATTATATCTTGCAAATTAATTATCTTATTATTAGTTATCTTATTATATTATCTTATTATTAATTTATTATTAGTTTGCGTCAATAACTTTAAATGCAAATTAAAACACAAGATAGGTTTTCCGAGATTTGTCTCTCGAGATGTAATTTTTTCGTCGTTTCGTGCGCCCGACAGAAAGTCCGACGGATCCTTGAGGAGCAGGCCAGGTGGCGAGAAAACGGCACACGCAGACGCACGAAGTGCACATCGGGCTCTACGTGCGTTAACAACTACAGCATCGTCGCCTCTAGGGGCGAACTTGCTCGAAATAACTGCGTCGCGAGTGAAACAACTACTTTTACCAAGAAACGATCGTCCTCGATTGTCAACGGGAGAATCCACTCCAAGGAAGAAATCGCTCGCTCCGACGTTGCCGTCGACGAGAAGTCAAGGAAGTCGAAGGACGCGTCGAAGAATCCGAGATCGAACATTCAAACACGAGGAATAATCAAATCCGCTTCCGTGCCGAAGGATTTGAAGGAAGGTACGCGGCACATAATTTCTGAGCATTGATTCAATGTGTTTTAATCTTACTTTAATATTCTCGCAATATATAAGAGTGCAAATAATTTTTGCTCCTTCTTCCGTGATTATTTATGTATTCAGTTCAATTCTCGCCGTTGGCAAAACCAACTCGTTTTAAATACATGCACTTTTTTGCGACTATATTTCTAATGGAGAAGTTAATTTCCTGTACTATTTTTAATTTTTCTGATATTACTTGGCTGTGTGTAAAGAACGACGATGACGTACGTACATACGTTCGTGTTATATTTTCTCACACGCAAACAACTGACAAAAAACAAAAATATTTCATATCAGAAATCGCATATTCTTTATATTTCGTATTTTTTGTTTCTAATTAGAATTGCAAATGAAATGAAGTTGAAAAAGCTAAGTCTTGTCACGGCGTCGTTTGTGAGTCAATTTTTCACAAGCAGATCTACACAAACTATACAATACCGCGTATTAACGCTAATTAATTTATTTATACAAATATATTTAATCTTCTATCAAAATAAATTTACGTCACGCACATTTGTAAATCGAGCGCAAAAATTTGCTTTCGTTGCGCATCGATCCCAATGTCACGCGAAATTTCGCGACAATCATCTTTCGCACGATCATCAGCGTCGAGTAAAACACTTTTCACAAAAAGTGCGAAATTTCGCGACAATCTGTTTCGCGATGCCAACACGCCGCGAATCTGATAATGTGCGACCGGCGAGAACATCGTGGAAAGCGACACCGCGGATAAATATAGAATCGCGGTCTCGTGCAGGTCTTTCAACCAGGGAGAGAACATTGCAACGGGTGCCGGAAGAAGGTATCCTCAAGAGATCTTCCGCTTTTCTGGCGAATCTAACGCATCATCCCTCCGCTAAACTTGCCGATTGCGCTTCCTCGTCCTCGAAGCACTCCGGTCTGAAAGGATACTTTTCGATCCTGACAAACGGCGAGGACGCGCACTCGCAGCGTCTGCAGCAGTCGAGCAGCGTTCAGACACTATCGTCGAGCTGGAAGAAGAAGGACGTCGGTGTGAAGAAATCAGTTTCCTTCAGCTCCGACACCAGCTTCGAGGAGAAACGCACGCCACATCGAAAGTCTGCCGTTCACGAGGCCAAGATCTATCGCAAAGGCGTGCTTCAAGGTGAGTTTTGCGTGAGAACTTTCGATCGCGATAAGTTCATGAGTTTGCTAGCTGGATATTCCGGATAAAAAAAGCCGACAGTAGTTCTCTCTGAATAAAAAATCCATTTAAATAGATAGATATTATTGCGAGTAGAATTTGTTTCTCACTTGCTGTTCCTTCGATTAGACAGTCGAACTTCCTGAAGTCTTAAGTATTGTCTTAAGTAACCAACAACGCGATGCAGTTGTTCAGATCGTTATCATTACGTAAGCAGCAGCGATCACTTGTGTCGAAATGTTTTATTTGCATGAATTTTCTGCGTTGATACGCTTTTACATTGCTTTTTAGCGCCGAGCGATATCAGTCGCGATAAACTTGCGTTAACTGATAAGAGAGCAGCAGTGTTTGGATGTCGATAAACTTTGTTTTATATGTACACTGAGATAAAAATATGTTTTTCGGGTCAATGCGAAAGCTTTTAGATTTGCTTTCTCAGAATTAAAAAAAAATGCCGCCTTTAATGAACTGAGATAAATTGTTGATTAATTACCTTTTCTGCCACACTGTGCAAGAAAGAAATTTATAATTTGCATGAAATAAAAATCTTTAACGAAGAAACGCGTCTAGAAATAGACGCTTTTCAAAGTGTATAGTAGTTTGCAATTTACGACCGTGAAATTTGGAGTGACACGGCAATTTCGAGTCGCGTGAGATAATGAAATAGAATTAGTATTCAGTAGTAAACTCTGATACTTAAAGCTGATATATTATACACTTGCGCAAGTAATCCAATATAGAGCTTATCCGCGATTAGCGTTTAAGCCGAAGGTATTAGAAAGATATTAACGAGACGATCGTGAATTCTATTTTGTGTGTATGTGTGTGTGTGTGTGTAGACCGCGTGCGCGAAGAGACGACTAAAACAAAAGTGCCGCCGTCGTGGGAAATACCCTCTGGGGGCCCTACGGCCCTTTTGAGGGCCGCAAGAGAAGCGGACGACATCGGTCTCAAGGAAATCGTAGCGCAGGCCCGAAAAGTAGGACTGAAAGGCATGGACGTGAACGTAGTCGATGGCAGCGGGAGAGTGAGTTGAAATTTTCTTTAATTTAATCGAATTTAGTCTCTAATTACCACTACGTCCTGTAATTTCATATATTACCTACTTTATAACGTTTTTTGTTGCATCCTTTATTGTAGCGCGAACAGAGCGTAATGTTATAAAAAAAACTTTTATATTCTCTCTGTCAAATTCAACAAGTCAAGTCGGAAAAGTATGTTAAAAAGTATTTGTCAGAAAATACAAATAGTGAACATATTGAAAGTTAATCGATCGTTAATTAAGAATTGTTTGCGTTGAAATTAGCCGGCGCGTCTTTTTCGAAATTCTTTGAAAAGTGCGCCAACGAAACGGGAGCAGGTCCGTCATCTGACGAAATGGATCGCGTCGCTAACCGAATTCGCGCGACGAATTGGAAAGCCAACGGCAATCCGTAATTAACTGCGCGCGATTCGCGATCGATGAGAGTGCAATTAAGGCCGAAGCGAGCCGCGCGCGACGGCAGGAAACAAATTTCGCCTTCGAATAGGTCTCTATTTTTAAATCGGCTGGCTGGGATTCCGGCATCGCGATGCATGAGTTTCTCGCCAACTTCTCCCGAACGATTGGTCCGCGCTGTGTTATGCAAAAATGCACGCTCGCAACAATGCAAACCCACGTGGTACGTATCACGACGATTGATTGTCGACGAGATAACTGCGGTCCGAACACCGCGTTTTGTTATCTTTGTTGTTTGCCGCACGCGACTTCGCTTTCTTCTCATTTTTATCGAAATTTAATCAAGAGTATATATCAATACGTGAATCATTTGTGTGACTTTTTTTGTTTATTTTTTTCTGCAAGCTGTTTCTGCAGACACAACGGTTGAAATTCGGTTGTGGTATTTCGTGCTACTTCGCACCCAGGTACATCAGATAATTGATGATAATTAGCACGATGTTTAAAGAACTTTCTAATTGCTAGCGAAATTCTATGTAATTAACTTGATTGTTTCTCTGAAACTGTTCGAGCGGTTTAGAAAATCGATCTGACGAATGTAATCGATTCTTCTGCTTTTTCTCTTTCTGAACGATTCGCTCGGTAATTTTCCATTTTTGCACGACAATATGATATTTGACAAAAAAAATTCCGTTCTCGCAGTGGTGGTTTCATTAACACTCGTGCGCGATTCTCTCGTGCACATCGCCTCGTGGAAAAGTACCGAAATGCTCGACGACACCTAACTCTGCAATAAATCGGGTGTAAAATCGCGCTCTGAGATGTATAAAATTGGTTGCGCTTTTCGAGGGTAAACATATATATGTACATATAAAAACCTGAAACTTCGTGGAAAAAATCCAAAATCACTTTTTGTAACAAGAACTTTATACAGCGCGAAAGTTTAATTAAGAAACTTCGTTATAAACATTAAGTGAATTTTTTCAAAGAGTAGACTCTCATCAAACGATAACTCACGTTTCTCGTATCTCCGGAAGAGTTTGGGATAACTTCCTCATAGATGAGGACAACAACAACATCGTAAATAATAAATATACGCTTTATTAAAATAATTAAAAAAAAAATGTATAATTACGTATTATATTCTCGCGCGATTCTTTCAAAGACTGACCAACGTTCTCGCGATCGATACGGGAGCGCGTAATCTCGATTCCGCGCGGAAAACTTTTCCGCAGCTGACCGCATTCCGTGTGCGGCGGTGTCGCGCCACAATTAAAGTCGAGTCGCGTCTTGTCTCTTCTGCCTCCAGCTAGAATGCGGTCGACCTTCGTGGAAAACTGAGTGGAGCGAACATTGTATATTAAAGCTGGGACATTTGTTTATTAAAAGAAGGCGCGTGTGTATGTCTCGGTACAAAATTGTAACAGATAACTCGAGTACCGTTAGCTGAGGTCAAGCACGTGGAAGGATAATTGCATCACGCACCCCGTCCGCAGGCGAAATGTTCGCTCTTTGGTTCACGTGCGTGAGATGTTGATGACGGTGTCACCCGTTTAAAAATTATTGTGTCCAACCCTGGGATTGCATTAGAGGCGACGTGTGTCTGATTTCCTTATGCGAAGCGAAACGAAACGTCTGCGATGATTCAACGGAGGCTGCGGATCAAAGAGTCCGCGAGGTCAGCTTGTTCCGTGTGTGTAGGATATGTGTAGGATTGATGGAAATGGAGCGTGGAGAATACATTGCGGAGCTGTCACATAAAGCGTGACAACGGTCTTACCGCGTGATTTGATTTCGATTTATTCGAATTCAATCGTAAAATTCAGCTTACTTTTAGATGATCCGAACATTTTGGGACAAAACAAGGTATAACCAAATAAAATCCTATCTATAAATCTGTGTTACACATGTGTAATCTACAAAGAATCGATGCACACACGTATGTTGTATGTCTAAATGTATAAAGTCAAAAATAGAATTCTCTCCCGGAGAAGTTGTTAATCAATTATACGTGTACATTGTGGAAATGTGAGAGCTTAGATGATAATAAAAATAGAAATTATACACGAATATTCGACAGTGTTGAAAAGTTTATTGCGACACAAAGAAATAACCACACACGTTCCGTATCCCCACGTGTGTGTGTTCTGTTTGTAAAAAAACAGAAACTCATATTGCGTTTATACCGACTTACATTTGCGCGTATCGTCTTGAAAGCGACTGCATCTTCTTTCGAATGTTTGTTGGCGCAATCCGCGCTTTGACATCTGTTTGTATATTGGCGCGCGTTGACGCAAGCACAGCAATAACGTTCCATCGTCAATAGCCACTTAATAAATTGATTTTTATCGGATGGTCAGTCTATTGTGCATATTGACGAAGGCGGCAAACAATAGCGGAATAAAGAGAACACATCTTCCACCGGGAGAACGTGTCATGTTCTTTCCAACGCGATGTTCAATACTTTCTGTTAAAAACGCGGTAACCGAGTGAATAAAAATGTTCAAAAACAAATCTGATTAAAAAAAACTTTGTGAAAAATATAAAAACAAAAAAACGTGATAATAATTCGCCGTAAAAAAAGTTGCTGGAAAAAAAATTAAATTCCGTTGAATTTAATTGAACAACGTATAAATCTTAATTAAAATTTTAATTCGCTCGCGCGCATCCATCTCCGCCGCGAGTTAGATTTAGTAGATTAAATCTATTAAATCTACCGTGCCCTGGAATCACGCGCGCGGTTTTTCATGTCACGGTCAAACGCGCGTAAAAGAGACATTGGTATAATCCCGCGTGTTAAGGTCAAAGACGTTAATAAACGTTTCGTGCGAATTTACGTAATCGAGTGTGCTTTTTCGGCGTAAACTGAAGCCGGGATTATTTGTTTGCGAGTGCAGACGGCCATAAGCTACATGGCTGGGAACGGAGCGGCAGCGATGCTGGAACTGGCACTTTCTTTCGAAGGCGTGGACCCGAATCTGCCTGACAACGAGGGAAACACGCCGCTTCACTTTGCCGCCCAGGCCGGTGAGCAATTTGACTACGTTGCGAATCGATTATGGTGTATGTTACACAAATCGAATAAATAATCGATATACTGTGTGATACGCACAACATCGGCAAAATATAAAATCTTTATTCATATGGATTCTAAATGTAATTCTTGAAATCTTATTTTTGGATCGTTTGATATCTATCTCCTATTATTATTGTTATTATTATTCGAATTATACCCAGCGCTTGTGTAATAATATCACCGATGACTACTCGAGGCTTCATCGCGGTTTCAAAAACTAAAAATATCCGTTGCAACAATTCTATTCGGCAATTTCAAAACTGAAATACGAGCGAGAGTAAAATTGGCGCTTAAATATATACATTCACGGAGAAAATGGCAAGAATAAATATATTACATCAATCGTGCGCGTGAACTTAACGCCGATGAGTGGGCGTCCAAGGTGTGTTACGGTGTTTTTATAGGAACTTTTGTGAAATTCGGAAAGTTCCGACACCGAAGTTTAGAACATAATTTATCCCGGTGTTTATGTCTCTGCTTCTTTTCTGCAACGCTATCACCCCCTCTCGACGGGTGGCCACGTGGTCGCGTATTTTATATACATCCGTGTTCGCATCGGAGAATAAAAGCGTAACGAAAAACATAGTGGGGCAAAGTTCAAAGTAATTTTGGGTAATATCTCGAAAATAGTTTAATTAAGTAATTTATCTTGTTGCATACGTGTGTGCGCAAATTGCAACAAAAATATCACGGTAGTGACGGTAAAACATTGGGAAATGTTTAAAAACGTGATTTAAGTTCCAATATCAAATCCGGGAGTCGGGAGTGTTTTCGCCCCCCGGCGCAAGGATTCCATCGCGTCACACAGACGGCCGAAAATAGCAAGAACGTTAAAAGTACTCTCCGTGTGAGATATACGCGCAACGATGACGCGTGCAGACAAACATTCCGGGCCAAATATCGCGAATTATGAAATATACGCGAGCGCGAGAAAATCGACGCACCCCGGATGATGTCAGTACATGTTTCTCGTTACGTATTTGCGGACAGGACAGACCGAATGCCTCAACATCCTTCTTCAGAGATGTCCGGATATCGAGGTGGACGCCAGAAATACCTTGGGCTTCACGCCGCTAATGAAGGCTGCCCTTCAAGGTAGAACAAAATGCGCGAAGATACTCTTGTTCGCCGGTGAGTTGAAAAAAATAAGTAATTCAACAGTACAATTATATCACTTCTAATGTTTATTACATAAGAATTTGTAAAACAATAACTCTCGATATAAAAAGAATCGAGTATCTCATGTTCTCGATGTATCGTCAAAAAAATGTAATCCTTTTCAATTTCATCTTGTTGCGCGTCTCGCGTTTATAATACAATAAAAAAAAAGTCACAGTTTCACAAATTGCAAATTAGGTGCAAACCCAACATTACGTGATCACGGTAGGGGCCTGAGAGCCGAGCAGTGGGCGAGGTTTTGTGGCAGGTATGTGTGCGCCGAAGTGATCGAGAGATTCGCCAGACACCGTCTGTTGGAGAGGACAACGTCCTGTCGTTGGGGCAGCGAGCCCGAATTGGCTGCGAAAGTGTTACAAGGAAAGGTATATCTTGACATTTTTCTTGATCGAATTTCTTTTGCGTTGAAAAAAAAAAAAAAGATATACAATCCTGTTTAAACACATAGGTAACGCCTATACCTACGACGCCTATGCCACAACCCTCGGGATTGAAGTCGAAAATAAGGAAAGTCTTCCGCACCTCTTCCAGTCCCGATCGGACTTTTTCTCTAGTATCACAACTCACCAGCGCGGCTCTGTGCGCGAGCAGTCCTGCGTTGCCGAAACCGTCACCCGTTGTCAAGAGTCTTTTACGACCACTGAGCGTTCCCCAGTTGAGGTAAAAGAATGCATCAGAGAAGATCAAAAACTAACATTAGTTTAGTTAAAAAAATTTTTTTCAATAAAATAGCACTTTGCATAATTGCAACTTTCATAACTTGTTTACAAAGTCACATAATATCAAGGCTCATTTTGTAAGTGCTGATTTTTTTTGTTGTACACAGGGTGACGTTGGTTTCGCCACAGGACTTTTTAGAAAAGACCTCGGATAAGTACGGGTCGAGTTTCACGGATAAGATCGAGAACTCCATCCCGAAGCCGCCGCGCTCGAAGAAAAAGAGCAAGTAGTCTAACGTAAAGTTTCCGCGCGGCCGCGAACACGTGCCGCAGTTAGTCGCCCGCTTCGCGTTGAACAATCGTGAAGGAAAATTACGCAAGTCTGCTTGACGTAAAGACAGCGAGATGAAGAAGAGTGTTTATGATCTTCCGATGATCGTTTACGTGTTATCCGATTCCACACACCGTTGTTGTGTCCGTGGCCGATCGACCGACCGGAGCCTTCAAGTAGATCATACACGGAAAAAAAGATTTGCTAGAATAGCAAGAAATTAGTTATTATATGGCCAGCAAAAAAACATTTGTTAAGTTTATTAAAATTTTTGTTTCGCCAACAAAACATTTTGTTGATGAAACAAAATATTTCGTAGAGTCAACCATTTTTTTTGCTAATCATATAATAGCAAAACTTTTTTTTTTTCCGTGTAGGTATATATCCGTTTTTACCTCGCGAAGAAATATATTAGTGATGCATTTCTTTCGGAGGACGTTTTCGCGGACACATCAAAGAGAAAACCCCCTCGAAACCCGATCGCTCCCGATAAATCACTATTTCCAGATAGTGGCTTACCCTGACGTGCTGCTTGAAACGTTGTCATGTTTACGGTACCGTACTCGAGATTGTTTTCGGTGTAAACCACCGCCGCGGCCGAATGCATAAACACTCAGAACGGTCGAATCTTATTTTTAGTTGAGACTTATAATGGATCGTTCAACGTGGCGAAGCAAAATACGTTGCGAACGATGTTTACAAAAGATCGGAACACGAGAAACTTGAGAAATCACGTCAAAAAATTACCTCGAACAATCGTAATGTTGTGTGAAACCTGGAAAAAAAAAATTTTCTTCTTATTCACTCCAAATATTATAAAATTCGATTTTCCCACAGAACGGAAATGTGTATGTCGAGCTGAAGCGAATTTCGGGAGAGTTTCATCGAGAGAGTTAAAAAAGTGATCGCGCACGAGCGAGCTTGCGATTGTCGCGTTAATCGCAAGTCTCGTTTCAACTTACAAAATATACGTTTTATGTACAAGAGATTTTATATCGATACAGTTATTATCAGATGATTGTTTAAATAAATGTCTTCTTAATCAACTGTGTATCTTTTGATTGGAGAACGAATACTGTACTTATTTTTGAAAAGCAGTAACGGAAGAAACGTTTGAGATTATTATTGTGTTTTCTTCATATAGATCCGTATAATATCTTTCTCATTCAATTATAAATGTTTAAATCAATTGCAAGAGATCGCGCGCGATTTATTCGTTCGAACGACGGTTTCGTCGCTGTCTGCGATTTTTCGCTTGCGATAGTATTTCGTACGCTTGTTGAATTTCCATAAATTTTTCTTGAGCCTTGCGTCGTTCCTCCTCCGAACCCTTGACTTTGTCAGGATGATTATCTCTCGACAAAGTTCTCCATCGCGCTGTTACTTCGTTTTGCGAAGCGGTTTGCGAGAGACCCAAAACCTACAAAGTTTACGAAATGTTAATGACTTCGGTCGTTAAGTGAACTCAAATCACGAGAACACAGTCACAGCCCGACCTTGTAAGCGTTTATCTCGCCTCGAGGATCCGTGAGATCCACCAGTTGCGCCCAAGTTGCCCAGAAGCCTTGGTGCTTCGCTTGTATCCACGTAGCTTCCAAACTAGCCTGAAGTACAACGAAGAAATTTTTATCAAATAAATTGCGCCGTAATGGTAACTCATCTAAAACTTATCGTATATCACACTCACTTTGAATTCCGTCCAAATGGGTGACGTGAGGAAGTGCTGTATCGCTTCTGAGAGCTTGATTTCCTCACCTTCGCTATCCGTAACAACCGCGTTGAAATAAAGATAACTGCCGATTACGGCAAAGTAGAGCATAAGCGCTAATCCTAAACACGTCACTCGTCGGATGAAACTCCTTCGTTGTTTTGGTTTCAGCCGCCACTGTTTGCTAAAGTTATCGAAACTCAAGCTCGACGCAAGTACCATAAAAAATATCCACATGCTCTGATCGCCTATGTAATGCGAAGTCGGATACAACATATAGGCTGCAATCAGTGGTGCTCTTATTGAACCCTGTTCTCTGCCGATGTTTCCAACTGTCCATACTCCTTTTTAATAAATAAAAATCGAAATAAATTACATTTCCGAAAATTTCTTTTACATTTTGATAATTACATGTTCTGTTATCGCAACATTTGATATTTTAGAGAAAAAAATTTTATCTCTAGTTTAATTAAAAAAAAAAAAAAAAAATTATTAAAATTATACAAAGACAAGAACATTGAAGTATTTTGATGAAAACTTCGAAAGAAATGTCTAATAACATTCGCATAATAAAATTCGGAAAAGACAGAATATAAATCAATGATAATTAGTTTTCGCAATATTTTTTGCTTGTCGCACAAGACACTTCTGCATTCCTACGTAACACTTGTGACCTTAAAACATTATCAATTTTTACATAAATTAGCGATAAGAAAATATGCGTAATGTAAAAAAGCATTTTTCTCTTGTCGAAAGTTTAGCTTTAGCTTTTCTTACCCAACGCGATCACAGTCGGTATCAAGAGCAACAGGTGCCGGAAATTAATACCGTATATTTCTTCTTGCGGAATCGCGCTGTTAAACACCTCGGCCCATAAGTAGGCTACGGCGGTCTCTGCCAAGAATCGCACCGTGGAAAACGGCGGCTAAAACAAAATCAACAAGTTCTGAATTTCCGTCATCGAATATTTTACAAAGCGTTAATTGTGCTGTGAATTTTTACGTTCATCAACTTTTCACGTATTTCTGTTGTTTTGCAAAAGTCGCAAAACTGAATATCGTTTAAATATTTACACAACAAATATTTACACAACATCGTGTTACGCGACGTCATCAATTTTTCGAACGTTGACAGCTCGAAGACGAAGATTTGTAGGTACGCGACGAAGCGTAATAAACGAAGGTCGATTAAATAAAAAAAAGCACACATTTTTCAGAACTCAATAACGTCGTCATCATTTATCGCTTAGGTTTTATTATTATAAACGCGTGTGCCGAAACATGTATTTACCTTTTCTATTTACCTTTCGGTTAGATCTGACTTTTCGTTTGAAATTCTCGATAAACGCTAAGTCGCCGTTCGCATCGGCCACATACGCAGGTATCCTGTAAATATCTCTGAACCAACCACAGCCTAGATAACCACCGAATGTGCTGATATACACAAAGGCCTGATCATCTCTGCCGAGATATGTGTGATGAAGCCCGAAGAATCCTCCGAACAACCACAACAAGTAAGTCCAAAATATCGATTTTTTTCCTTCACCTTGACTCTCTTCGATTTTCAATCCGTTTTTCTTTGCTTTCTCCATGTTATTGTTTTTAAAATAAAGCAACAAATTGTTCATTTTAGTTCGATCGTCAATCGTTCTTGAACGATCGCGCGACGAGATCGTCAATATTGTTTTTATTTTAATTTTCGCACGTGACACCAAAATCCACAATAGAAGTATCTTCGTATTTTCTCGTACTATTTCGTCACCTACCGCATGTTTCACTTACGAGATCGCGCGTTCTTCACGCTATACAAATTTCCTTTTAAAACAAACACACCTGTCGGAGGAGCAACGACGAATGACGGTCATAGTTCCATCCGTACCGGTTCAACGCTCCACCAATTCAGGATATAACGGTATCAGTTCAGGGACGTAACAAGCACACGAGCAGAAGTAAAAAGACTTAATAAAACGTAAGCGATAAGCAAATCAACCAATCACAGGTTCAAAATTCTTTTGAACGTAGCTTACGTTCGAGAGAATGCTTGTTTGAGATTGGTTTATTTATTGCTTAAGCTTTTTTGTGTGCCATAATCTTAAGTAGGTTTTTATGAAGAAATTAGGCCAACGCGCGCGGAAGAAGAACACACACAAGTGCGCAAAATTTTTCAGTATAACATTTGTTTATTTTATAAAATTAATGTATTTCTAGTTACAGTATCTATTACACGAGTGCAACATTTGGAGAATTTGGTGAATTTATAAACTCTTAATTTTATTATTATTATTATTATTATTTAGGTAACTTATATCAGTCTTTACTTATTGTCTCATTTGATTTATTTCAATTTTGCTTCTATTTTTTTTTATAAGAGAATGTGTTACTCGCTACTTTTTTCCAATGACTGTTTCTAATACAAATATATGTTGGATACAATTTTTTTCTATGATATATCAACTATTGGTATAAGATATTAAATTTTGAATCTACTATCTCGATTTATAAAAAAGTAAAAAAAACATGTATATATGTTATATTACGTTCGAGGTGGTTAATGTATGTCGATATAACAATGATACTTGATGCAGGCCGTGCAGGCAGGGACTTTAATGTGTTTAGTAAAGTAAATAAAATAATATAAAGTTGTACTTTTTATTGTTAAGATATTATTGCTGCATTATTAAGTGCAACTTAATGTTGTGTAAAAGCGATTAACGACTGTAGTGGGAAATTAAATTCCAGTAGAACTCCGATATATCCTAGTCTTTAATTTTAAAACACACCTATTGTAGATTTAAACCTGTGCGCAAACGGTGACGCAAGGACCTTCGGTCGCGCATGCTCAGAATCTCAAACTCAGATCACACAATGTTGATGTCAGTCGATATGATAGATTTTCTAACCTTAAAATTTCTCAATTTTAAGACTTAATTATTTGCTTGACAGGACAGAACAACGCTTTTTTCTGCCAGAATCTTTCGTTTTGTACAGAAACGGATTGAGTGAACATAAAATCATCAAAATCAGTCTCGAAAGACGAAGAGTGAACCGGTTTTAGTTACTGTACGTAAATATGTTAGGTTAACGCATATTTTTGACATTTATATATGCATGATGGCTTATATGTGTCAATTTTTATAGAAAACGACACTAACACTAGCTTTATATTTACATATTGAAGCTTCCACATTCAGGAAAATGTGGCCTTTAATAGTGAGATCGCTAGGTCAATTTGGTAAATACATTACAATTCCGTTTGTGGGTCTTATTGGATTTATTGGATACAATGTGGAGGGATGGATATCTGATCGTTACACACCAGCAACAGCACCGATCACGCAGCAAAGACAGGAACGATTATTGCAAAACATTGATTCCTCAACCACCAAAAAGAAACACAATCCTTTAGAAGTTAACCTTTCGCCATCGTTGTCTTCAAGTTAATCTATAGGTGCATAGTGTATTGCATCATTGTTTGTAAATTATTCCTGCTATAGCAATGTGTAAACAAGTTTTATATAGTGTGGTATTTTAAAGAAAAAAATTTTAATTATTAATGTACATAAAAAATATTTAATATAGTTGCAATTACAAAAGAGCATTAATAGACAGATTCTTCTTTAATATTTGTATTATTATTATATAAATTCTTCCAGTTTACTCTGAAGAATGCAGCAGGGAATAGATTTTAAATTTCCACTCCAAATTTGTATATTACAGTGTGATTGTACGTATCGCCTGGTCGTAATATGCTGTTTGGAAAATTTTCCTGTAAAACATTTAATTATTCTTATTTGATCTAATCTGCAAGTATGTATATATGATATAGCAGAATAATATTCTAGTGAATCGGTGATATAATTTGAAAGATTTACTATCCAACTTTCTAAGTCTGATTTTATTACAGATATTCTTTTATATGGTATTATTATTCTGTTTCGTATACAATGAATTATAAAGACAGATATTTATATATACAAACTAACGGCAAAATAGTTGAAGATTGAAAAAAACTTACATGATTTACGGCATCGGGATAATTTTGTGTTTCCAAGCAGAAAGCGGCATGTTTGAAATATGATGCTGATAATTTGCCCAGAACACCTGTGTCATTTTTTTCGGGTAGAAAATTGGAAGTATATAACTGCACACCCGGCTGATTCGAATGCACTTCCAAAAGACGTCCCGAAGACGGATGCAGCACCTTAGCAACAAAGCTGACCTTTTTGTGATCATGCGGTTCCGGCAAACAGAAATTGTAATCATAACCTCCGCCTGGTACTTCATTAATAACGTCACCTAGAACGGTGGAGTTTCTAAGATCCATAATGCTATCTTTAACAGGCCTAAGCTCGCCGGTGGGAATGCTTTCCGCGTCTGTAACAGTCCAACGATCTGCATTCATCGTGAACACGTGTTTGTACAACTCTGTTGCGTTTGTGGTCTGGAAAGAAAATAAATTATTTACAAACAGTGATCTGATCACACAGTTGATTACTTATCGCATTCGAAGTATAGGTATAGGAAAGTAGTCATCATGTTCGAGATAACAAACTTGTGTGTATACATACATGTCCAGCAAGATTGAAGTAGCTGTGATTCGTCAAATTGATCGGAGTAGCTTTTTTAGATGTAGCCTGCATCTCTATACGTAGTTCTCCATTGTCGCACAATTGGAAGATAACTTTTGCTTTCACTTCCCCTGGATAGCCTTCGTCGCCATCGGGACTGATCAAGGTCATGACCACGGAATTGCCCTCAACTGTCGCATTCCACACCTTCATACTCCATCCGCGAGTACCGCCGTGAAGACTATTCTCGCCTATATTTTTCGATACATTGTAACGTTGGCCATCTACGACAAAGCTTGCTTTGCCGATACGATTTGCAACTCGTCCGACGGTGGCACCGAAATACGGATTATTTGACGACAGGTATCCTAAGATATGATTACATGACTTATTCAGACCTCAACTCTCATTTCAATTTACTTTTTACATATATAAAAATGTTCTAAATACTGCAAATATTATTAATGTGTATTAAACTTTTAATATTTTTGTAAAAAGTTTTGGTTTACTTTTTTATCGTTTTTTTCTCTATATATTATATAAATAAAACAGTTTTTCAAAATTACCTTTGATATCATCAAAACCAAGCACAACATCTGCTACGTTACCCTCCTTATCTGGTGTCCTGATGGATGTTATTGTTGCACCATATGATATAACATCCACTTCCTGACCAGCTTGATTTTTCAGGGTAAACTTTTTCACTTCCTGACCATTTACCGAACCCCACGTTGTAGTTGTGACACTTCCTTGCATTGTCGTAGCCATGCTTGTCCTTTGTATGCCAGGATAAATTTGGTGAAATTTTTTTTTAATTAAAATTTATATCTAGATGTTATCTCTTAAAACAAAGTTTTATCCACAATTTGTATTTAACAAACACAAATTATTATAGGATGAATCTTGGAACGACAGCGTAACTGGTGAAGGTGAACTCAAGAGCAAACTGTACGCATGAAGAGAGTTGAGACTTAAATGATTCAATCAGCAAATTATGAAGATAAGACCCTTCACGATATATATTTCATCGCTTACTGACGGTGACGAAAATATGTTGCTATGCGAAACGGTAGCGTATCGGAAACGCGCAAATTATCACAGTTTATCACATGATGTAAATAACTTTCTTTTAAAATTGTAAATCTTGTGCAAACAGAATACGGTATATAATTAGCAGCGCGATAAAAATTATTACATGCAAAGTAAAAATAAAAAAGAATGAAAGTTACAAAAGAAAAGATTGTATATACTACTTACCACAGCAATGAGAGAAGAACTACAAATGTGATAAGAGATAACATAATTTTGTTAATAAGATATTAATAAGATAAAAAATATTCAAAGTATTATAATTCAAGACTCGGAGCTGGTTTCGGCTTCGGATGTGTCAACTGGATTCTGTTTTTCAATCGCTTTTATCAATGAACTTGAGATGTGCAGTTCTTTTTGTATATTTTTGAAGTTCAAATTGATATTAAACGTGTCGTTTTGAATATCTTGTAGATTCTGCAATAAATGCAAGTACTATAGATTATATTTCATTGTAAGTTAGGATTTTATAATTTGGTATATATAATATACCAATCCTTTCACTTTTATTTAACCTCTAACTTAATCTAACCATTTTTATACTCTTATAAAGTGCCATTTCTTGTTCCTCCGTATACGGTTCATTAAAAGATAAGACAGATGACGAAATTGATGAATTGTTCATATTGTAAAACTTGAAGTATTAACAAGAATTCACAGATTTTTCAAACAGACTAAATGCGTTATAAAGCGTTCAGTTTAGCAGAATTCAACGGTTGAACGGTTATTAATCCAAGTACTGACAAATGGTTCGTTCAAAAAGAACCAAGTTCACAATTTCGTTCATTCAACATATGATTAGCACAATTACTTTCTATACATAATAAATGTAAATTGTCAGCATTATATAATTTTTTAAATAGAAAAATTTACCTAAAAATAAAAAATATATTCAGATAAAATATATGTGTATGTGGCTGTATTCGTTTTTTGCTGGCAGTACTGAAAATCTATAGATTCATGTCACGTATACTATAGATCTTTCAGTACTGCCAGTAATAACCGAACAACAGAGCTTGTAAGGCTGCGTGCGATCCGTTTTATGCTTGATCGCGCATTTATTTGTAGTATATGTCACGTATACTATAGATAAATGCGCGCTTAAGCACGAAACGGACCGCGGCCTAATAAGAGAATTTAAGTTGCATTCGGAAGGCCTATTCTACAATACAGTCGTAAGCCGTAAGTCGTAAGAAATTGACCGATCACAATCGATTATTCTTCTGTAATTTATCTGTAATTGCTCTATTTCTTGCGACTTACAGCTTACGACTGTATTGTAGAACAGGCCTGAGTGGTTTTGATGCATATATGGCTCAAAGGACCGAACTAAGCTAGTCCATACGCCAAAACCAAGAGCGAGACAGATGCTTTCCCTTCTGTCTCTGTCTTTCAGCATCTGGAGCATTGTATCATACTTGATACAATTTTTTTGCATTTACTTTTTTCATAGAATAATAGGTTTTAAGATTGTATTGCTTTGTGTCTGCCCAATCTGTTAAAAAATGTATGCTAAAAATGTATGTGAGTTTTTGTTTCGACACAAAGAATGTTTCATATATTTTATATCACTATAGTTATCTTATAATCGTGTAGTTAGTGAACACGTTTTTCGGCGTTTAGTTTAGTGACACGCACCTACTTTGTTTAACAACATTTACTCTTGCACAAGACAGAATCTAGTCGCGGAACAGTGCGCATAAAAAGCTCGTTCTACACTAGCAAACGCAAGTCGCAGGTCTCATGAAAGTGACTAATTGCATTAGTCAATTAAATGAATCAATTCAACAACATGATTGATCAATTTCGCGAGACCTTCAATTTCTATTTGCGTTTCGCGACCAGTAGATATTGGATACCGACTATAGAGATCTTGTAAACCGACATTCCACGGGATAGAACCATGTTTACGTTTGAACATAGCGTACGTATCGACATGTCGCTTGTGGACATGGCTGCGTAGTTTCAATGTGCACCACCCGTGGACATGCGCTAGTTTAGAGTAGATTTTCCGGAGCGGAAATGTGATTACACATTTTCTTATGGGCCTGGCCGCTGTCACGCTTCTCTCTGCTATTACAATTTCTTTCATAGACCACTCTCAGAAAATTCACTGCCAAACTGTCAATACTGAAAATATATAATTTATCTGTCACATAAACTGTACATTTTCAGTACTGACAGTAAATAACGGAATGCAACTTTTATCAGCTTTCAGAGGTACCTTCATACCATATGTTACACTTTCTGCACTAAACACAAAATAGCTACACAATTTTGATTTGAAAGAGAAAGAAAAAAACTTAAGAGTGTAGAAAGAGCATTTATCGACAGCAGATCTCACTTTTCTTTGCTTCATGATTCAAACGACTTTAAAGTTTGAATTCAACACGCAATACAGAGTGTGTATTGTGTTTCTTTTCGAGACGATTGACGTGTATTGACATGTAAAAAAGAAGACCAAAGGAGACACACAGTGACATAAAGAGCGAAGTTTCACATAAAGGAATAGAAGTAAAATTTCAAACATTTGAAATCTATTGTGTCTAATGCACGAGTGATTGTTTCGTGTTGTCTTGTAAATTGTCACAGTACTTTGTCAATCGAAACAAAAAAAATGAATGAAGAGAACGTGTTACATGTGGAAATATGTCAACATGCCAACAGGTATTGTGTTCATTGTCAAACTCATTGTTCATAAGTAATATGGTATAATTTATGTTAATTTTTATCACATTTACAATTTAGTATTGAATAAATAATTCATTTATGTTTATTACTTCAGCACTTTGGCAAATTCATTGATTCAAGTGGCAGTGGATGCAGAGTTAAAATTATTGGGAAAAATATCTTTGGACATCATACAGCATGGCAAAGATTTTGTGAGTCCAGTGGTACAGGAGCATGTTGAATCCATCATATGTTCATCTGATTATTCAGAGGTAAGTTGTAGATTTTTTGTACTAATTTTTTCCTTTCAAAAACTATTATGAATTTAATTCAATAAATATTTTTATGTAAACTTGCACGTAAATTTTATTTGTTTATTAGAGAGGAAACTTTAAAGTTGAAGGATCCACTATCAAATATTACATCTATAGATTGACAGAAGAAGGTGCTGCTACAGAAACAATACAAAGTGATTCTGATGAATTATCAGTTGCTTCTCACTGGCTGTTACCTGCACAAGAATTTCACTACATGTGGGAAAATTTGTATTATGATTGTGATATAAAGAATAACGTTAGTAAATTTCTTATGATATAATACAGTAAGTTTTTTACAAATATAGAAAGATTTTTTAATTTCTGCTATGTTATTTCTTTATCTGTTTTTAGTTATTGCGTTTTGTGGAAACAACAATGTTATTTTCTGATCTTGCTGTTAATTCTAACATTATAAGCTGGAATAAAGTCATATTGTTGCATGGTCCCCCAGGTACAGGCAAGACTAGTATGTGTAAAGCATTAGCTCAGAAAGCCTGTATTCGTATGGGAGATCGTTTTACTCACGGAGAATTCATTGAGATCAACAGTCATAGTTTATTTTCAAAATGGTTTTCTGAGGTACGTATATATTTGTTATTTATATATATATTTTTTTGTTACAAATAAATATGTAAAAAGAAATACTTTATGAAAATAAGAAATTGATAAAACCGACATTGTAAACATCTTTGTATCTTGTTGCAGAGTGGAAAACTCGTGATGAAGCTCTTCGACGAAATAAGGAGCATGGTTCAAAATGAAAAAGCATTGATTTGCATTCTGATTGACGAAGTAGAGTCGTTAGCACACGCGCGTAAATTGTGCAGCAACGGGGCCGAACCGTCTGATTCTATCCGCGTTGTGAACGCATTGCTCACGCAATTGGATCAAATTAAGCGATATCCGAACGTTTTGATCTTGACTACAAGCAACATGACGGAAGCCATAGACCTTGCGTTTGTTGATCGGGCAGACATAAAGCAGTATCTCGGATACCCGTCCGAAGTTGCTATTTATAATATTTATTATTCGTGTCTAAAAGAATTAATGAGAGTACGTAGAATCTTGTTCGAGATCGTACGAAGGACGAGTTACGAGATTTATGCATGTTTAAATACCTATATTTCTTATATATTTTTCAGGCTGGAATTCTAGAGCATGAACACGTATACGACCTATCGCAGTTGAAGCTGGTTGGTTACACAGAAGATATAAACACCAAAAACAGTTTAAAACTATTAGAACTCAGTCGTGAGAGTGAAGGTCTGACTGGTCGTACCTTAAGAAAAATACCATTTCTAGCACATGCTCTTCACTTGTCCAGTCACAGGACCACATTGTGTAAATTTTTGAAAGCCATGCATACTGCTATTTTGAAACAGGATCAACAGGACGGTGAATTGCTAAAATCGTAGGAAGGTTATTAATATCATTTTATTATCTATACTGTTATATATATATACAATATATATATATAT
Source organism: Pseudomyrmex gracilis (assembly GCF_002006095.1). Classification (NCBI taxonomy): domain Eukaryota; kingdom Metazoa; phylum Arthropoda; class Insecta; order Hymenoptera; family Formicidae; genus Pseudomyrmex; species Pseudomyrmex gracilis. The sequence goes on from NW_018020641.1 coordinate 517,359, forward strand.
ATATACACATATATCTATTGTATACATATATGTATATACAATACATGCATTATTTAATAATGTTTTTTATAATTTTTTAATTTTTCTGTTTTCATACAATAAATTCTTTTTATGCTTATTCGCTACTTGAGTCAGTTTGCTTTGGGCGTAAGATGAAAAGTGATAATATTGGTTTGAAAATACAAGCAACACATTGGTTTGAAAGAGATATAATACTTCTTATGTTGCACTTTGGCTTGAGTATAACAAAATACGCGAAACTCCTTAACAGTTTCTCTGAGGTCCAGTTTTGTGCCGATCCCACCTCATCGCGCAACCGCCATTAAAATCACTGAGATGCAACCGCTATTATAGTCACGCTTCGTTCCGCACCGACGATGCGGACTGTATTTCGCGCGCGCTGGTACGCTAGTACTTCTTCATACAATATCTATTGTACTTTTATTTCAAATAGACAAAGTGCTACTGTGTGTGTGTGTGTGTGTGTGGTTTTTATGTATATATATATATATGTTATTATAATAAAATATAACGAACAACATGACAATAAATAATAACATGAAAATTGAAGAAAAATTAATAATTGGTCACCAAGTATAAAGATATAAAAACAACAGCAGTCTTTTAAAGATACTTACATTATGTTAAAAGTGTGTCTCGACTTTTTATATCAAATATTAATATAAAAAATATCGACATATATATATAATTTTATTATATATAAAAACGTCGATTTTTTTTATATTTAATCAAATATTTGTATTAAAAATATGAATTTTTACACACTCTTCACTTTTAGTAAAATGTGACGAGTGTTTTTACACTAAAAAATAAACATCAATGGCAAAATGATACATGAATAGAAACAACAGAATGATATTTTGTATCGAAGACGGAAGAAATAAATATATCCATAATTTGCAGATTTACACCTTGGTAGGTGGTTGCAGAACTGCTGGCGCTCTTCTAACCTTCAGCGCTTCTGGACTCATGGCACCCTTAGGCTTTACAATATGACTGTAATCATACGTGCCTTGACTGCTGTCCAGACTGGGTTTTCTCGCGATGGTTTGTACGTGAGACAAATTGATGGACTTTTGCCGATCCATTGTCGCACCATTACCGTAGAGAGCATCGGCCGCAATGCTGCCTTCTTCTACTATTTTCTGGCGGTATCGCCGACGTCGTATTCTCAACAGCGAATACACACCGATGGAGATCAGCGCCAACAAAATCAACATACCTACCGCTACGCCTGCGGCTGTCATGCGCATCTCCGTAGAATCTTTTACTATCAGTCTGATGTTCGTTGAATCCCGACCTTTCTCACTCTCCACCAACAGAGTGTACATTCGAGCGTCCTCTTTTTGCAAATCCTTAATATCTAGTTTCGCCCAGTAACAGTTGGTTGCCATCTTGTTTTCCACGATAGGCTCCAGCGGCAGAGCCTCATATTTCGGTTGGATATTCTCCCCTACGTTGAGAAAAGATAAAAGCTTAGAAGAGAAAATACGTATAAAAAATATAAAGTAGCTGACAAACTTTCTTTTCATACCAGCTCGTATGTGCGAACTGCCCCATTGCCAAGCGACCAACTTTGGCGGGGGTCGTGAGCAAAATCGGGATTTGAGTCTGTGCACGGACTCGCCTGCCCATCCGATAGACTCTCTGAAGTTCTTGTCGGCCAGCAGTCTGCCTTGTATCTTTGGCGGTCCTGTTACATGCAGCACGTAACGCACGTCACTGGCGAGTTCCCGTTTAAAGCCGTTGATTATGTTAAAGGCGATGCAACGGTATTCTCCCTCATTAGACCACGTAATGTTCTCGAGACGCAGAAGCCGACCACCGCTTTTATTTTGGACGTGAATTTCGATGGCATCTGTCGAACTGCCATGGAGATGTACCCATCTGTACTGAGCGGGCGGATTAGCTTCGAATTCGGGACAATTAAAGGACTCCACCGTAGTATCCAACAGCGCCGTTTCTTCTATTATCTCGGAAACATTATACATGTCTGTTCTCTTTAGCTTCGGCCCATCTATGAGAAAAACAAAGCTAAAATAATTGTAGAGATGCAGATATGCGAGGAATGTTGCGTATTTCGCGAGAAAAGCACGTTAAGCGAACCGTAAAATATTTCCGGAAGAAAGAAGAACCAAAAGGAATAGCAAATGTATTGAACCATGTAAACAATATAATTATACGAACATTGTACGTCGAGTCTGTAACTCGCGCGAACGCTTTCACCGATTTTGTTGATCGCCTTGCACGAGTATAGACCCGCATCATATCTCTTGATCGGATCAAAGGATAGTTCCGCGCTCCATGTGGTATCGTTCACTTGCATTGTTCTGCTTTGTGTCGGTGATAACGCCGGCGCCATGGCGTCGAGCGATGATTCACTTATTGGCACCGAATCTTTGTACCATTTAATGCTCACGGCAGGATTAGCATCTGCCAGACACTTGAGTTTGAAAGAGCTCACCAAATCTTCTGGAACCGTCGTAAGCGGTTCTGGATTTGTCACAAGTCGCACTTCTGGGACGTCTAATAAGAAAGTACGAAAATCAAAACTTAAAATAGTTTTTTCTTGAATCGGTTTTTTAATTCACAATTGACACTTTTATATATAAAATAATTCGAAAAAAATTAATTTGAATATTTATAATTTTTTACATATAATACGTATATATTTTTTTCGGAAAAGAATATTGAAAAATATTATTTTTAATTATTATTTGTTCTGAGTTTTGAGAACGAGAATCTTCTCTGAATAAAAATTTTTACATGCTAAAAATTTGTATATGCTGAAAATTTTTATATGCTGAAAATTTGTATATGCCACCTGCAATTCTTGTACGTACATTGAATGTTTAGCCGCGTTTCAGTGCTAGCCGGTATTGTACTTGTTGGATGTTCCGCTAAACATCGAATCGGCAGACCGTGATACTCTTTCCGAGCACGCACTTGCAAAACACTATGAGCCGCCGAAGTCTTTTGATCGTCTACCTCCGGCACGTTGCTCTGGTTTCCCAAAGATTCCATCTGGTTATTTCCTATGTACCTGTTTAAAAATAGTTAATATTCAGAGATATCAGAAAACATGAACACTTTTTAGTAAGACTACACATACAGCGTTTTCGATCGATCGATTCAACCGATCAAAAACGCTAATAATTAATATTGCACATCTATATCAGCGCTTGTTTCTTATTTCGTGTGTTGTTATCATTATTATTATTATTAGTGTATTATTAGTATTATTTAATGTCTTAACTTGACCCGTAGAGTTCGTTGCTGTGTTACGCAAAAGACGAACAAGAGGAAGTTTGACTTTTGTAATCAGTCACGGAGTTTTGCGAAGTTTCCGCGAGTGATTGACATAATCCGTCGGTTTCCGCTGAACAAGTCGGTCTTCTCATTTAAAAAAAAAAAAAAAGAAGAACGCCGCGGAGGGTCCGTACCCTTTTCCAGCGTGATTCACACAGGCGGGACTACGCTCGCGGCTAGTTTCTCCGTTTCTATGGCTATAATCTACATAATTATACTCGGCACGGCTGTGTCCGCAACGCAAAGAAAAAGAAAACCGGGCGGGGATCATTAAACCGCGTAGCCATTATTGGTCGTAAAAGAATGCGCGCGGTCGATATTGTTTCAGACAAGTTCCACCGGACGAAATTCTTCATTAGGATCGTGACCTCAAACAAATGCGTGGGAACGCGAACGGAAATGTGTTTCTCTCAAAATCTCAGTTTCGATCATCTTCTATATATAAAAGAAAAACCGATCTGTGAAAATAAATACAAAAAAAACCAACGGTAGAAAAAAGTTAATTAGATTCGGGCCAGCTTGAACGGAACAGCTTGAAAAATAAAGACCGCACAAAAGTTACTTGCGAGAAATATGATGCTTTTGAACGTTATGTTTTTCTTAGAAGCCGCACTTCTAAAGCAAAACAGGGGAACCGTTGGAACTGGTGGTCGGGGCTGGTGGTGTTTTATCAAAGGGCCCATTCATCAATGATCTCGTTGGGGGAGTGTTGCACATATGTGCTACCGTTCGAAGTTTCAGTTACACCCACTGACCTGCACCCACTGACTGTTCTCCATAACTTTTAACGCACATGCATCAACAAGCCCTTAGACTACATATTAGGAATGCGACTGGAACTCGACCAAATAGAACGTAGTTTACGTTAAATTTGGCTTCCTTCTGAACTCTGTTTCAATTTTAATCCCTAACGACTGAACTCCATTTCAAAATCTTAATCCGTAGTCCAAAACGTAGAGGTTTTACAAGCACAATGCATGTGTTACGAATCTTCGCTGCAAAGTACATCACAAAAATAGATATGTTAACCAGCGTTGCCGTGGAACTTGCCACACGTGACGTCACGCAGTAGAGAGATAGAGAGGTACGACTCGTACTTTTGTCACGTGTGGCAAGTTCCACGGCAACGCTGATGTTAACGATAACGAAAGTGTCGTTACAAGTTAAAGAAAAAGATGGGCGTTTCTTTTTCAGCGAGAACGCAAGTGAAGCATGCGTCTTCTAAAGAAGCGCGTGCCATCGACGGGGGTCGGAGGGAGAGGGAAAGGAGAGAGAACAGATGTTTTACATCGGAAGAATATAAAGGATATATATAAGGTGCGGCTAAATTCAGCGGACCGTGAACCAAAATGACGATCCCTCAACGGACCTTCGCCGCATAAACATAACGTTACGGCTTCTTGCACCGAACCAGCAGCTTCTCTCGCGGATCAGCTCTGTACGTGTACGAAGCGCCGATGCTCATGTTTGAAAACAGCCGTATTTTCTGCGAAGTAAGAAAAACAAAGTGCGGAGCGTTAAACGCAGGAATGTGCATAAATGTGCTCGCGTTACTCAGCTTCTCGGCGGCGTTATTGCGCCAAAGCGCTATTTGAAAACGTTCTCTCTATATTTCCTATAGCGATCGGTTTGGCGAAGCGAAAACACATTAATATCTGATATCTGATGCTTTTGCGGAGTGTTGGATTAATATCTGAAAATGGTTTTCGAGTTTGAACAGCGTTAATGTCATTTTTATATATATCAACGTTTTGTAAACATTTCATTTCACTTCGTCCAGTATTTCAAGAACAACCTGACCTGACACTGTATCTCATTAAATCCGAAAACCAGATATTAACACAATAAATGTCGTTTCAATCTTACCTTAAAGTAAATATTCGAAAGAATCGGGAAAAATCTATAACTTAAATCCTTTTGATAATATTTTCTCTCTCTTTCTCTCTCTCTCTCTTTATAAAGTGTATTCAAAGAAGTGTAAATTGTTTTCATTCTAATTTTTCAGAGAAGTGTAAATTGTTTTCATTCTAATTTTTTCACTCAATCGACAAAATTAAGGTTCATAAAAAGATATCGGCAGGTATGGCTAATGTTCAAACAATCATCTAAAAACAATATTACCTTTACTTTCAGGCAAAAGGTCGCGCGAGATAAATAAACACGTTTAATCGTCATGAAGGTAATCTGGTGTAAGGTCGAAATCTTTCAATACATTTGTTTTCTATCTCTCGCGTTTCCTTTTTTTTTGTTGTTTTTATTACACTAAAGAATCTCAAAAAGAAATTACTAAGCATGAGTCTCTTTTATCAGTAATATAGATATACACACAAATCAAAAAATACAAAAAAAAAAAAAGAAAAAGAATAATAGTATAAAATAATAATAAAAGAGAATAATATATATATATATATTGATATATTGTTCTACATCGCGATGCATATCGCTTTATTTTCTAATTGTTTATGCGCTTTAATCCGAATATCAGACTTACCACTTGAGAAGAGCAGGTGGGTTTCCATAGTTTGAAACGCAAGAAATCGTAACTTTTTGTCCGTCTTTCAATGTGAGGGCGGCGTCTAAAGGAATACCCTCGTGTTGTAAGATAGGTTTTCTCGGTTTTACTGCAACATCCATTAAGATGCATTTAGATAAGGTAGACCGAGACACTTTTGTTGTGCCTCGACTACTTATTCTATTACGACCTTAGAGAAATATTTATGGTGACCGTGTATCAGAAGATAATTGTTATAAGGAAAGGAACCGATGTGTGTGTCGCTAAGAGAGCTCTCGACCAAATTTCCATTAACACAGATATTGCAAAATTGCAGGAAAGTAGAGCACAACGACTGCTCTGTGCGTTTTATTGCATCACTCGAGGTCAATGTTCGCGGAATATCCACAATATTTTTAAACAATTCGCGCGCTTTAATTGGATATTTAAGATCGCGATTAGATATGCTAATAATGTTGCTTATATATAAACTCTATAAAAACAAAACAACTGCGTTACACTTTTAATATGTCAAACAGTTTTCTGACTGAAAAATTTAATAATTAGTTAATGATTAATTTTATTTATTTAGAAATCATATTAAAACAACGTCTCGCTGAAGATAAAATGATTATATTGAGTCGTTGTTTTTGAAAGTGGTATAAGTCCATTTTTGTTTGTTTGTTTGTTTTTTTTTCAAAAGAGGACATTATGTCTTACTAAAACTATCATTTTAACTCATTGTTTTCCAAAAATGGACTTATACCACTTTAAAAAAAAAACAAAAACAAAACGGCTCATATCTCACCCATTACGACTAATCGGGACGGTTCGGACGATAATTCCTGTTGAACCAAATCGCTAAAACTGACATGACGACATTCCCAGAAACCGTCATCAAAAGGCAGAGTGACTTGTCTAATTAACAAAGTGCAATCGTTAGTAGGATTGCTTGTCCACTCGTATTTCCCCTGTTGTGCGACCACTGATTTCTGATCTTTTCTCCAAAAACAGTGACCACGTTTGTCCTCCACGATGCAACGCAAGTATACATCTTCGTCGGTCTTTACTTGCTGATAGAGCGGTGGCGTTTCGATAAATCGCTGCTCGCCGACAACGGCAATAATATATACGATGACGAGTAATGTTAACAAACGAATCAAATAATTTATCGTCATTTTTATAATTCGACTAGTGATTTGCAATTGACTCGGTCAAGATTTTTTTTTTTCTCATGAATCTGTCCGAAAATGATTTTTTCCGGGGGGCGCAGATTACTTCTTTTCTCGGAGAAGATATAAAATTATTTATAAAACGTGTAAAAAAATAATGTCTTTCAAGAGAAATTAATTGCAAGCACCGATGCAGAGATAGATAGAAGTTGAAAGATTGTTTTGCACAATTTTGAACATTAGTGAAGCACGACCGCGTGTTTACGTTATTTTCCCAGCCGTAAATTCGTTCGCAGATAAACGAATCATAATCTGTCGTTTCGTCATTAATAATCGATTAAGTAAGTTTATGATTGTGGAAATGTTCACTCGCGAGTTTTTTGCGCGAAAATTTGTCGAAGCGACGCAAATTCGCTTTGACCTCGCATTTTATTGTCACTTTTTTTAATAACGCGAAAATTCGCAAACGTTACTGATCAAAACATGGTCCCCGAATGTTTTCACTAGAGAATAGTACACATTGACTTTTATCTCGCACACAGAGCACAATAAGAACGATCTTACAAAGCGAAAGACACTTTTAGCGAAATTACAATGCAAATTACAAAAATGCAGCGTTTGAATAAATGAAATTTATTATTTGAAAATTGGTTAACAAATTTGAAATTTTTGTTCTTTGTTTTTTAATTCACTTTTGCGATGAATACATACAACTGCCTTGCATTACGTGAAGGCGCGCACGATCTGTCCGGCACAAGTAACACTGACTGAATAAACCGCCTTTCGAATTTCACAAGGATCATATTCCGCGCCAACCAACGAGCGCTCTCTTCGTTGAATTGAGAAACTATTCAGCCAATCAAAATTTTTCTTGCTGTCAAAGGTCGATCTTATTTATTTGTTGTTCATTTTTTTTGTTATTTTACAATTATTAAGACTTAACGCTCGTGAAATTGTCAACAGGAAATAAATAAG
>NW_018020641.1:525362-556346 GCF_002006095.1 Pseudomyrmex gracilis
TTCGTGATTTGTTGTTGTTGTTGCATATATTAATATATATATATATATAGTAATATATATATATATATATATATATATACGAATGGCTCGTATCGGCCTTATTTATTTCCTGTTTACAATTATTGTTACTATTATCATATTAATGTCTTTTAAAAAATACTTTTGACTCATACATAAAAACTTAATCGTTTAAATGTTATATCTAATCTATTCCTAGATTAGATAATTTTTCTAAAATACAGTTCAGTAAAACTGATAATTCGATGATCTTTGGCTCTCTTTTCTGGAACGCGAAGATAGAATATTTGACTGAAGTTATAGAATATAAACACACACGCGCTGTTATATCATGCAGCACTTGGCGGCACAAATTTATACGCAATAAGAGAAAGTTACAGAAACAACACTTGTTTAAACATTTATTCTGTTCTTTTATAATACATGCGTGCAATTCCCATTGGATTTCGTAATTGCGTGTTCAAGCGTCAGTCGAAATTTGCAAAACCTACACGCAAACTTTTCAGATCTCTTTGACTCTCGGAAAGGGTTAAAATAGAGCGATGTGACGATGGAGTACGCGGCGCGGAAAGAAAGTGCGCGCGATAAATGGAGTGAATGTCCAGCGCACTCGTGGTTGCGGCGGCACGACGCGGAACGCAAGTCGCGGAATTACCTCGTTTAACAGTAGTTTTTATTTTCTCAAAGCCAAAACTAAAGTATATATAGTTCAAGAGAGTGTTTTATTTATATTGTTATTTTTTTTAACACACGTACAATTGAGATCTATATGCTGACAATTAGTTGCATATTTATAAGAGAAAAACATTTTCGATCATTACTTGGTCTTCATCAGTCGTTATAACTATGACTTTGTAAATGTTACAAGCTCAAATTCAATACGGATTGATTCGTAAATAAAGTCACACAAGAAAATATTGACATAGTCAATATTTACAAGTTTTCCAAATATCGGTAAATTTATGAGCGAGATACACGCTCACAAAAGTTTATTTGACCGTTTATCGAATACGTACATTTTTTATATTTGTAACACAAAATGTGCAAAATTCGAAATCTATCGAACGACTAAATGTTGTTCTTGTTTTTTTTTTTTTGCAAGTAAGTTTTGCGAAAACAAGGTTGCTTTGAAAATCCAATTAAACTCAAAGCAAATATATTGTAAATATATTAGATTTAGTACATGCAAACTTTGTGCCACCTCTTTTAGCGTGACCAAGTCCGAGAGCTCGCCGCATAAAGTTCTAATTCGGTTCCACATCGTGACTATAGCGACCGGACTCTGAAAGCGGAAGACGCGGACCCCAAACGCGAATTCACGCGTGCGTATCCAACCCTGTATCCTTTCTGGCGCTATCCTTATTATTCGAGCGTGTTATTACAGTGTCCGGTGTCAAACGTGCCATATCGCTTCATAATCGTTTCATGCGATTTTGTTTAGAGCGACACTTTAATAATAAACTTGTGTTTTTTTCTTTTTTTTTTTTTTTTTATTTAACTTGTAACTCTTTCACTTTTCACATATTAATGTTTACCTGTAAAAAGAAGTGAAAATAATTTTGTTTACTTGTTTGTTTAAAAGACGTGTCATTTCGTTTGAAAATTGCAATACACATAAAATGTTCGCGTCAGGCAACAGTGCGGTACTCGCCATCTAGTAATGGACACGAAGAATTTAAAGGCAACTAGAAATAGATCATAAAAGTCAACAAAGGGATCGGTCATACCGAGCAAGGCTCGTACTGTGTTCACATAGTACCACGCGCCACCGCCAGATAGAGCATGCGTCCGTACAATTTCGAGAAACGGCTCTCCTCGTTGCTCTTTGTGCGTTCAGTCCATTGTTAGATAGCAATAGTTACGTGACTTTTGTTTATTCATCTACGTAAACAAATAGATAAATTTATTTGGGTGAAAAAGTTTAAATTATTAATTGGTTTATATGAAACTTAATGCGATCAGAAATCAACACGCAATCAAATTAATCAAATTTAATCCAGCTATCTAATCAGGTATTAGCACAATTTATATGTACGTTATATTTTAATTAAAATAAATGATCGATGCAGCGGAGGTGCAATAACTGACACAAGCTTACTAGTTTTGCGAGTTTGTCTAATCGCGTTTTCATGGTGCGTATATATACGTGGCTTCGCTAAAAATTAGAAAAAGCTTGTCGAAATTACGACGGTTTCAATCCCGCTGGTTGTGACAAACGTGATTATCTTGTAATCGCACAAAGAATTGACACATGAAAGTTGTGTCCAAACTAATTGGCAACTGCAATTTCGCGCAATATATACATAGCATATACATATATAAATGCGCGATGAATATTCGCATTGAATTTATAAACGATCCCAGTTATATCCCGCGCGGCAATCAATTCGCAGTAATTATACCCGTTACACAGCGCCGCGTACATATGTACCACCAGCGTTCGCCCCCTTTTGAGCTTTTGAACTTTCGCTCCGATATCGTCACGCGTTATGCAGATTATCGTAAAAACATTTAAACGCGTTAACGCCGGAGCTTTGCGCGGCAGCGCGCGCAATCGTTTATCGCATCATTCTCGCGCGACAGCGAAACTTTATGCTCGGCAGTTTTTATCGGCGGGATTGAACCGGCGGGAGTAGCGAAAGAGAAAGAGAGAGAGACGAAGAGAGAGGAGAGAGAGAGAAAAAGAGAAAGAGAGTGAGAGAGAGTCGTGTTTTTCAATTTAATCCGGCCTGTCCCTCGCGCGTTTCTCGCTGCTACTGTCGCTGTGCGAGGTGATTACGAAATTACACGAGTGCGTGCATCGCATTTCGATTAAAACGAACACGGTTCTTCCGGTTCGGGCAGGTATGTAGGTAGGTGGCATCCTCCATCGGAAAATCCTACCGAGAATATCGATGATAATATGATGTGCCGCGTGCAAAATGCGCGCGATCGATATTCTTGTAGCGACAAGTATATTTCGTGTCGTGTCTTCGCACACACTCCCGTATTTATTGCGATACGAGACCAGGCCGGTACCACGACGCTAAATCGCGATACACTACTCCACCGCGAACGAGAAGTGATGAACCATAACGAGAAAGAGCTATGGGAAAATTGTGCGGTGCCGTGTCTCGTGTATCTCTTTGCGGGAAAACGGTTGTACGATCTCGTAATCTTCTTTTATAAAGTATTTGGCAAAGTGCTTTCATCTCGACTGAAAATAGTAGATCTCTTCGGAAGAAAAGTCTCAAGTTCGATCTTTTTTATCGTGTAAAAAATTGATAGAAGACTCAATAATTCACATAATATTCTCTCACGCGCGGTCATATAAATGTAAGTTGCGATAAAAAGAAATTTCTTACAAAAATTTTCTTGGTAAAGTTTCAGCGGGCTTTTTTTTACATTGGTTGCATGTATAAGTGATATTTTAATACACGCACGTGTATATAAGCTTTGATTATTAAAATAATATAAGAAAGTCAAGAAGTCGGCGCGAACTAAAATAAAGTTGTTAATTTGCTATTAAAATCATATTCAATTATAATATCGAAACCGAGAAATTAATATGAGAAGAACAGGAAATTCATATGAAACTTTATTAATTAAACGCGATTCTTTTAAGCCACCAGTAGTCTCTCTTCAATAACAAAGAAATTATTTATACAAGTATTGTATATACATATATGCGATATATGACATTAACACGTACGTAAAATGTTATAATTACGTTTGTTGAGACGCACCGTCGAGATACCGTCGAAATAAAAGACCCGCGCAAGGTATGTGCAAAGATCGATATCTACGCATCGGCATTATAATAGATAATGGGTCCCGATATATTTACTGCGACAACTTAGAGTCGTTTGCGATATCTCGCGGCAATTCTCAGCGGCGAAATTGGCGGCAGTATATTACACGGGGATATCGAATAGAGAGAAGTCTTCATTGTCACTGCGCGGGATCTCTCCGGTCTTATCCACGAGCGCAACGAAAACTTTTCGAGATAAACTCTCGATCGCGGCCCAAAACGTTTCCGGGCTTTTCGCTTTGCGGCCACTTGGCCGAATTCGCGTGCGTACACGAACGCCGTCGAAAAGACGATATCGTAATCTTGCAAAAGGTTACCTTCATGCCTTCTTCTTCCTCCTCTTCTTCTTCTTCCTTCTAATTCTTACCGTCGTTCGAGATACCGGAGATATAGATACGAAATCAGGGTAGATTTGAGAATCGGGGGTAGGAGGAATTACGCGGGGTGGGAAAACGGAGAGAGGGGTAGGCGGCAGGGGCGCGGTCGCCAGGAAGGATTTGGGATATCTCATGGATTCAGGGAGTAGCCGCCGGAGGCGTTCAACCAATTAGCTAACTCCACGGCACTTCGCCCTCGAAACCGCTAACGAAGAACCTAAGCGAACGAAGAAAACCCGGGACTGGTAGGGGGCAAAATCCACCTATACTCCTATAGAGGCGCTACTGCTTGCTTGCGGTGTAGATTCGCTCGGGGGTATTTCTCGGTGTTTCCCCACTGAATCCTCCCGAGGACGTATGGTACATATAAATTACCGCTTTAAGTCGGCGGCGAGGCGTATCGGAATTTGACATTTTGAGAAGATTCTTTTATATTTTTTGTCCTTCGATGTATGCTAATTTCTTTAATTTAAATACACATATGTATACATGCATATAGTATATATATACATACATATACACAATATATATATATAGTATATACAATATATATACAAGCACGTATTTTTTCTTCTCCGACAAATAAGAGATATTCTTTTTCCAAGATTATAAAATAGTATAAGAGTTTATTTCTGTTTTCAGTCGCGAAGATTTTTCCTGCAAAACGACTAGAAATCGCAGCGTCGAGATCGCTAAGTTTTCATCTTGGCTGCTATTTAGCGCGTCTTGAAAAGTGCCGGAGGCTACAAGAACGGCGGTGGCCAAACCGATAGAAATGACGGAAACGACGGAAAAAAAGGTAAGTATTGGAAGCAAAAATAGAATATATATATAAAGAGAAAGAAAGAGAGAGAGAGAGAAAGAGACAAGTTTAAAGCGAGACGATATCTTCTTTTTGAAGGAAGGGCATCAACAAAGGCAATGAGAGAAAAGGAACGAGAGAAAGAGAGTGTGCGCACAAATAACTATAGTAACGTTGTCTAACAAGAATAATGAGTTTTTATACGCGACAAAATAATTATGACATAACGACCGCCTGTTAGACTGCCTGTTCATATAAAAAGAAAAACAGTAGTTGTAATAAAAGACATAGGTCAAGTTGAAGAGTCTACAATGTCGAGGTTTTCACTCGGTTTTTGTAAAACGAACACTCTTTCTCTCTTTCTAAAAAGCGGCACTGTAAAGGAAATAATTGAGGAGAATGGATTTTAATTAAGAATAAAACAATCTCTTCTTCTTATCCTTCTCCTCTTTCTGTCTCTTTCCCTTTCTCTCTCTCTCTCTCTGTCTTTCAGAATTGCTTGTTCTTGAATTTCTATCTTGTAACTCCTCGATGTCGATTTTCTGTATACGATCTCTCGTTTCTCGGGTGAGTCAAGACGAGCTAAGAGTAAAAGCGTCATTTTACCGAAAGGTAAACGTTTTTTCTTATACTCGCATGAAATTGCCGTTTGCTTTGTCCACCCGGCTTCGGGCTGGTGGCTCAACTTTTATCAAGCAGAAGGACTTTAATATTGCTTAAGTACCGACTATGTTTGGATTACAAGTGAGGAAACAACCTCTTAACCTCTTCTTCTCTTTGCGACAGACACATTAAATTCTCCGTTGGTGATTTTGCAATTCAATTATTGTCGGTAAAGCGAAAGATTGAATACATAATTAATAGATACAAAAGCGCACGGCTGGTATATAAACAGATTTTACAAAATATACAAGTTTATATACAATAATTTTTGGTTTGTAAAAAAATGCTATCACTTAATGCAAAAATATGCGAAACACACGCGTGGAAAAAGTTTAAAGTAATAATTGACGACATTATCATACAAAGCGCCTCTCATGTCGCTTCATTATGTGAAACATAGTATTATGTTAATGAGAGTTTAGAACATTACAATTAATTAATTAATTCAATTGGAATAAATTTATTTGATTGTGTTTGGGCAAGATCAAAACAATGACAAACATTACAAAGTTCGTGTCATCGCCGATACAAATAAAACAATCAAATGAAATGCTCGATTTTTTTGAAATAGCGAACCTGATGTTCATTTGACTCGTGTAGTACCATATATATAGCTACTATCGCGGTCAACTTCAGTTTGTTTTTTTTTTCGCGTCTCGCGTCGATCAGATCGTGACGAGGTTACTCTGTATTTTTCTTATATTTTTCGAATCGGGAGTGAATTTCGGAAATGTATCGAATCGCGAGCGACATCAAATAATCACGTGTGAATTGTTTAGTGTCTGCCAAACGGCGATTAATAGTGCTTTCAGACATTCCGATGCACATCACTTTGTCTCGCACGAAAAGCGAGAGGGAAAATAAATTGAAAAGTCTCAAAAAAACGCGATAAGATACGTTTATTACGATTATACATATTTTTGCATAATTTAATGTTACTCGATCGAACACCGGCATTATATCGGCTCTCGGAATGTTTTCGGTTATGATTCGCACACCTCACTGTACGTCATAATCCGCACCAATCATGTATTTCGCGAGACGAGAGGAGGGTTGCATATCGTGTGAAGCTATGGCATTGCGGTTATGTATAGGTTGAATTATTAACTATTTACTCCTATGAGAACAATTCACGCACGTCCTGAAATAATGCAGTATATTTATTACGGATTATACGTATGTAGTACGAGCACAATATATATTCATTACTTATATTCTCCCGCATATGCTGAATTTATCTTATTTTATTTCATTTAGTGCCGTATAGCATAAACGAGAAAGAAAGAAAGATATATATATGTATATAACTAACGTCATTTGTCAAAAGGAGAAAGAGAGAGAGAGAGAAAGAGAGAGAGAGAGAGAGGGAGAGAGAGAGAGAGGGAGAGAGAGAGAGAGACAGACAGACAGACAGACAGAGGATTTTTGTATTTATTACAATATCTATTCATCAAATTATTCTTGTGCCGCGAGAGTACACATAATCCACTATTCACGTCACATTCAATTTCTTGTTTATCGGCTCGGAGCAAATTAGCTTTGAACGCCTCAGTCTACAGCGGAGATTTATCGTTATTTCGAGTCTCGTAGACTTTTCTTCGCGACAAGCATCGGAAACCGAAGCGATACTCGCACGTCGCTCTCTTTCTCTCTCTTTCCCCTCCCCTTCTCTTTCTTTCTCTCCCTCTCCCTCTCTCTCTCTCTCTCTCTCTCTCTCTCTCTCTCTTCCATGCCTCCTCTCTTCCTTCTCTTCGTCTATACTACTCGTCTTCTCGACGTGACGGCGTAACTTTGCATAGCTCGATATGAGCCACCCACACGTCATCCGTATGTACAAACCCTTCTAGTCGAATCTTGCGATCGAGATAAAGCGTACGCGAACGCGCGCGGCACAGAGCACGCCTCGTCGGCATCCGCATCGCAAGATAAGCTGCGAGGCGAATACGAAAGTCTTCTCGTGCAAATTTATAGGAGGGAACACTAGCGTCCTATACATAACGCCAACTACACACCGATACGTTTTCTCATCATTTTTAATACATATAGAAAGATCCTCCATTAACTCTTCCCACACGTTTCCTTCCGGATATGTAAGATCTGCGAGAGATATCGCAGATTTTGTTGAGTACAAAAAAAAAAAAAGAGAGATGGTTTTTCCATGACCTGTATATAGTTTTTTTTCCTGTTTCAAATAAAAATAGCACGTCGACCTGGAAGTTGGAGTAGTTTATTATGAAATACATGTAGATTTTTTTTTGCTGAGAGAGCCAAGAGAGAAAAATAAATCCAACTATCATGCACTTGCGTCGAATGATATTCAGATTTCCGTACATACAGTACGTATCGCGCAAAGTTGCAATTATATTATCAGATTGTCCAAACACAAATATACACGTGTTACATTATCCGCGCGAATTACTTTTGGCTATGTTTTGTTTTTTTGTTTTTTTTAACCAAGTGACCGACATGTCAATATCCACGTCCACGTACATGCGCAAAAGCTTTCCATACATGTCCCCGATATGTACACGTACATACTCATCTTTTGAATACAGCGATAACGACTACACGAAGGAAATTGAACGTCACGACGGAGTGAAACGCTGTTAGAAAGAAAAGCCGATTGACCCGATTCGACGTACTGTCGGCGATTAAAAATGAAATATCGTGCGGTGATATCATATAGAAAAATGTCCCAGACGGAAATACAACATCACCGGATATCTGATTTTATTCCTACATATATATACATATATATATATAAATCATCATGGGTCAAAAGATAGAAAGATAATTATACACTTTGATGTACAACACACACTTGCGATGAATACACGCTTCTCTCTCGGCTTTGCAGCGCGCGCAATATTTCACTTTTCAAATTCTCTCCATCGTCGCATCTACGGTAACGTAATTTTATTTTATTGCGGCATGTAATTTCGTTGCGGTATTTAATCAAATAACGATTATTACTTATATCATGATTACGTACATATAACGGAACACTCGAAATATATACTTGTAACTCCGCGAGAGAGAGGAAGAAGTGCAGCTTACGCACAGCCGTTTATTTCATTCTGCGTATGGCTGGTTTGCAACATATAAAAAAAAGCCCTTTAGCTTCTCTGCAGTCGAATTTGGTTTCAGTTGCAGCGTCGACACGTACACATTCGCGCGAGCGCGCGCGCGTTTACGTACAGAGACGAGGCCTGTGGATATCACCATTCGAATACGATGTTCGTATGCACTCTGTCGATCCACCACTTTCTGCTTCTCCCTCCTACGCAACGCCCGAGAGATAGAATTTCGATTTGCTGCACATACATGTATATATATATATAACCGTGAGAAAAAGCGCACGAATTGTGCCACTGGACCAATAGTCCGTTTTCGATGGCTCGTATATTCCCCGCCATAGCATACCAAAGCATTCCACCTCGTATCTTTTCTTTTTTTTTTTTTTTTACATTTTTTTATTACTTCGTCGCGGAACGCCGCCGCTTGATGTGCGCCTCGTATCGTTACGCACCGGACTGAAATTTATCAATCTCATAGATAAGCGTCAATAGAGATATAAACGAGTTTCTTTTTTTGGCGGACATCTGCCCGCATAGCAATTTGAAAAAGATGTATAATCGTTATGAAATTGATAAAAAACACTCCGCGCGTGTGCAATCTGAAAATAACATTCCATAGTATTTAATTTAGAAAATGGACGAGACAGTTCAGATAGGTTGAAAACAAATATTATACATACATATATAGTATATAAAAAAGAGAGAGAAAGATAGAAAAAAATCATCTGAATACTTTAAAACACGGTAACAAATAAACGCTTATTCGCCGAGCGTGGGAATGACGGAATTTTTATCATTATAAAAATTCAATTATCACGATGGTGATTGCCCTTTCGTTCTCGTGATGCGCACTGAAAATAAATCTTTCTGTGTCGACACCATTTGGCCTTGTATTGCGCCCTCGTATTGCGCCTCGCGAATTAGCCAGATTAATTAATTCGGATTCGTTGTCGAAACGTACGTAATCCTTTTGGGAAACATAATGCGCATTGAGATTCGATGGAAAATTGTGTATCAGTGATTTGCGAATAATTGCTTTTCTCTGTCGATTATCTCACGTGCTTTTATTCACAAGAGAAGTTTTACTTCTAATTGATATGTGTCGAAGAGTCTTAATTATTTATTTATATTATCGTGCACACGTGTGTGACATGGTACGTTTTACACGAATTGAAGTTCGCAATTTAATAATTTAGCGTTATTTGTTGAGATTGACAACGATGGATTCTCGTTCAATCTCTTCTCGTATAATTGTGATATAATTATATGAAATTAATTTATAAAATTAAATGAACACATTTTTCATCAAACAGACATTATTGTTTAAATAACGCATTTAATTTGGGTTAATGTAACATTATTGCGTTGTAAAAAAAATACTTTATTTTGCACTCGGTATATGCTATACATAAATGTGTAATTCTTATTCCGCATAGTTTTTTTTTTCTATTTTGCGTGAGTTTTACGTTGCAAAATGAAATAGGTCAACAAACAAACAGTTTGTATATTTTAATAGTGAGAACGCTTTTTCCCCCCCTATTTTCAATCATGTAGAACGATCGCGTTGTTTCGAAATGTGGCGGCGTGAATTATCGCGGATTTAAAGCAATTAATTATCGCACGTTGAATTGCGTAAACGTGTAAATTAGAGGTTCGCGACTAATTGTATGCACACGCTGTTGTAGAGTGGTTTATGCACTCTGTATTTTTTTTTTTTTCCGTTGCTTTCCGAGGCGTTCTTGTTCTTGTGCGTAACGATGCGATATTTTATTAAAGTGTCAGCTTTTTCTCTTTTTTTTATGTTTCTCGCGTTTTCCTCTCACTTGCGGTTTACTTGCGCATGATATTTCATGTCACCGGATTTTACAAATAAAGGTACTTTTCGGTACATAATTGTCTCAAATTGCATTAAATCGCAAGATTGTTAACAAATTTACTTATTCCGAGATATTTGTCGGATATTATGGAAAAGCAGGATTAAATTATTACAATCGTCGTACATTTTTCGCACAAGCAAACATCTCTGAACATTTTTACGTCTGCGATTAAACTTTCCTCTGACATTTCTTGTTCGATTTTAACGATAGCATATGCTGCAAGAAATAGGAAAATCTGTGTATCATATTATTTCTTCTCATTTAATATTTTTTTAGTAGCTATGTTGTCGCATTTTTTTTTATTGAAGAACACTTTTATTTACAAAAATATCATTTTTATATTTTGACATTGTGTTTATGTTAGTGACGCGTTAACGCAGTACGTTTTTCGTATTGATAATATGTATTTTTTAAAATTACGTCTGATCGTAAACAGAGTTTTCCACTAAATCTTGTCCGATATTAAAAGATTTTTTCTACTGTGTCTCTCTGTGATTGCAGTATAATTAAATTAAATTAAATTGTTATAAAACCGAGGATAGACCATAACAGCGTATTGATTAACATATACATATAACAGATACATAGTTTTCATAAACATTAACTATTACATAATTGCCGGTGAAAATATAACAAAATATACAGCCGGCGCCAGATATGAATATTAGCCGTGGGTTATACACCATAGATAGTAGAATGCGCGGTTTACACTCGCTCTTCGTTTTCAATTAAAATTTCTTTCATTTGATTATAAATATATTTCTTGACTATATGTTGTGAAATGTTGTAAAATATTTAATATTTTCCGACAAAAATATGTGGAACCACGCATGAATAAATCCCTAGCTTTGCAAAACAAAATTAAACAAAAATTATTAATTTTTTTATATTACAAGTATATGAGTAACATAAATTTGTCGTTCATTATAATCAATAAAAAAAACAAATTGAAAAAGAGACTTGATTTTTCAGAAAATATCGAAAATATTCACTTGTTAAAGTTATTATTCAGAAACGATGTGTGTATGTGTGATGTCTGGAATTAAAGTTAATGCGTTTCTTGAAAATAAATACAAACTGAAACGCATATACGTATGTATATATATATATATATATATATATGTATATATATTTTCTTTGGATGCAAAAATCATCTGGTACAACGCATTGACGCAAACTGCATAAAATTACGAAAGATATATAAATGTGCAGTGCATCGCATATATGTGTAGAAACGAGATGTTCGATATTTTGAAAAAGATTTCTGGTTATTCGTTGTGACGTAATATTACGTAAAAAGACTTTTCATTATGCATTATAATAACAGCCGTGTGTAGTATACGCGAGTTTGTGCTCCATTGTGACAGCCGAGTCTACGCTTTTAATATCATTGGTTGAAATATTGGAGATATACCACAGCGCACCCATACCATATACGTACCAATATACAGATACGTTCGAATGAATTTTCGTCTAGCGTTACGTCAATTTTTAGGCGCGAGTCCATTATATTCGCGTGAAACCGCGTCACGAAATTTTCGCGGTCGCTATCCATCATTTTCCGTATATGCAAATGAATTTGGATATGTGTGCGATGACCGCTACGAGATCAGCCGAACATTTGTGGAGGGCACGCTCAAATAGAGAGAGAGAGAGAGAAAGAGGAAGAGAGATGGTGTCGGTGCGAACCACAATTCACTAATTGTTTTTCAAATCCACGACAATCGGCTCGACGCCTCTGCAAATCGACAATGTGTTATCACACAAATACAACGATGACACAATTTTTCTTTCATTTGTCATTTTTACGGTTTTACGATTTGTTTTTCTTGAAGAAAAATGCACAGATAAAATATATATGTATTTTAACTAATATACACAATATTTAAAAACGTATTTTTTTTTAAGTTTATAATATATAATTTATATACATAAATGTTATTTATGTATATACACTTATATCAAAGATATATATAGCAGCGTATATGTTACAATATATAATACTCATCGCATTCACATTAGTTGAATGTCAGGCATTGTAAGATAAACAATGCGATGTTCGCCTATTTCGGCCGAACTTGCGGAATTATTCGATTGAAAGGGTTGAAAGGGATACGAACAAGGAGAACAAGGTTAACGCGAATTGTGTATTTCGCAGCCTTCCGCAACGCGTCAAATCGCCGACAAATCGGAGCATAATTTCCACGGGCCGACATGCTAATTAGAAAGGGCATTTTGTGCTGCTATATAACCGTGGCAATTCTCGCGAATAATCTACTGAACGGCTAAGCTAAATTATCCTTCGTCAGTTAGCCACATCTACGTTACGACTGGGGCCACAATAGCTAATTTATAACATAATGCCTCCGATATACGTATAACCAATGTACCATTTTGTTTTCATTAATCTTCATTGCGGAACTATCTTGTGCGGCGATTATAAACAATATCTAGCGATTCTCAAACGTCTCTACGTGCGAGGACTTGACGAATCCCATCCTCCATTGTATATGTATACAAAGTAAGAATTGATTATCGCCTGCAAATTTGGCGCAAGCATATAAATTTGACGTTTACGTAAAATCTGTATATAAAAATCTGTTTGTTTTTTAATATCGGCAACGAGCTCTTTGAAGTTTGTTTGTGATCTTTAATTCGCAAATAGTTGCGAATCATCGTGTAGCAGTAGCCGCATATCGATCTTGAGTTTTATCGCAGTTTGAAAGAGAAAATAGCATCACACACACAAGCGTAAGTTGATGAAACATCTCCCGCATATTCCACTCTTTTTCGAGTGAGATTAATCACCTACAAAGAACCGACGAGTGCTTATTAAAACGGATTCGTCCAAATAGAGCGGATAAAAATAATATAAAAGGGAGAGACATGGAAATGTATTTGTACAATCCGCCGTGCCTTTCACGTGCAAAACCGCAAATCTCATCGATTCAGGCAATGATGCAGCGTTTTGAAGCAGCGAGAGTAAATTCGCAGGAAATATTTAAATCCGCTTTCTGATCAAAATTGCGTTCCGTCGGTGCGCGCTGCGCCTATGCTATCGCTTTTACAGCGTTCTTCCAGGCTTAACGAATATCATTTATATGGTCTTTTTCCCATTTCATCGGCGTTTCGACGCAAATATTGTATATCTCTCGCTTTGACACAATGACTTTGAAACAACACAGCGGTCTCGGAGCAGACTGCCGTCAATATCATATTGTATTTAATCAATTGCGAAGTGACACAGAATTTTAATGTTTTTTGTCGTATTTGTTTTTCGCGGAAGGAAAGAAAGAGAACGAAGAGAGAAGAATTTTCAATGAGCGAATTCCGCGGTATATGATTTTCAGACGAATATATTATTGTAGATATATATTATGTATGTGAGCCTCTCCCCGGGGAATATAACGTTACGCCACCGCGCGTCTTCTTCTCGCGCCTGCGTTCTTCGCGGATGCATTATGAATCAGAAATCACATTAGAATATTCTACACATACATATGAGTGCATTAAAGGCACACAGGTGGCGATATAGATTTTTTTAGCATACTTTAATATCGACAGCTAACCCCCCGTTCGATTTATCCGTTGATCGCGAATGTGCAATGCACACATCGTCTGCTAACTCCGCCTGTGCGATTGATTCTTGTCACGTATTCATTTATTATTAACTTTTGTGTATATATAAATGCTATCTCTGGAGAAGAGAGAGAGAAAGAGAGAGAAATCTTCATTGTCAATGTCTCTTTTTAGTATTTTAACGTAACTTCATTCAGAACCGATAACCAGAACTATAACACTGCAATTTTGGATCGTGGGAATATCAGTGTAGCGCAGTTTCAAGCGAAATTATCTAGTTAACCCGAGATAACGCGAGATTGACCATGATCGGGAGAGCGCGTCTTTTTCTTATTCTGGAATTTCCGGCCGATCGGTAGGTGAGGGGAGGGGAGCCACGTCTAGCGGCAGTCACGAAAAGGACAAGTTCGAACTCTCAATCGCCGTTGAAAGTTGTGTGTAACCCGACGTTGGGACGAGAGCTGCACGGAGATTGGCTTTACAAGCTGTTCTAATGAGATAAGTTCGCCCATCGTGCCTTACTTTTAATATCTCTTCCACTTCCTCCGCCCGTCTTTCCTGGGCGCGCAGCGCCGGCCCTTAACGAGCGAAATATTGTCTGACGTCGCTTCCGGCAATTTTACTCGTCACCAGCCTTGGATCCCGCTTGAGCGAGAATCGATTGCCTCGATCGGGGCGCAATGCCCTCGCGAATCCTCTCGCGACCGACGCCCACGACTTTTTTCTTTGTCACATGACATTTTTGCGATCCAACGTGCCCAAGAATGGTCAATACATTAGCGACTTGAAGTCTCTCTGCCATCAGCAACACCTGTACGGGACATTAAAGGGCCAAAGCCACGGCAGTGACCTGCCTCTGCGCGCGCTCTCGTCTTGAATTAATTACATTCATAGTGGATTATTCGGCGTTGCATTAGCTCGCAATAACATCGGTGAAAAGTCGACAGAGTAACATCTCTCTCTCTCTCTCTCGCGTGCACTGAGATTTCGATTATGTATTCGTATTCTTTGGTACGTGTATAGAAGTAAATTCGAAACACATGTCAGATCTTTCGTTGATTTTTTTGTTTGTGATTGAGCAATAGCGATTTAATTAAAATGTTTGTACGGCTTGATGAAACTTATGCGAGAGATATGTTTTTTTTTTTTTTTTTTTATGGAAACATGTCTGATAGCCTTTAATTAATTGCGAGATAACGAAATGCGGTTTGCCGATCGGACGAATATATCAATCGATTTTATGAATCAATTTTGACCAATATTTGTTTCGAAATATGTTTTCTTTTTTTTTCTATCTCTCTCTATCTCTCTTTTCATGGGGGAGTAGTGTGTTAAGAGCATTTACTAAATTGAAAAACCGCTTGCGCAAAGGGAATGTATTCATATAAAACAATATGCTGCGGTTTTTTATCAATATTTTGCCTAGTATAGTATGAAAAAAATCATCGAAACTTGTATCGAACATTATACGTAAAACATGTGTAAGAACAATTTGAAAGAATACAGAACGTGAAATATAACGCAATGTTAAATAAATTCTACATAACTCAAGAGAGATTTGAAAATTTTGAAGATAATATTTTTTAAAAAAGCAGCACTTTTTTATGAAATATAATGCAGTATTACATTTGAATAAGCGGTTTTTCAAAAATGAAATGAATATAAGAATAAAAAAAATATGTATAATTGTACTTATGTATAATTATATAAAACGCATTTTTTTCCATTATTTTTTTAAGTGGATTCCTCAATTGCTTCACCAATAACACAATCGCGGAATAATCGCACGTTCTGGGTCGCTCGTGAAAAAAATAAAATAAAAAAAATCCGACGGCTTTAGGCAGAATAGGAAAGAGTTAACGACCTACGGAATGTCCGATAATTATCCCGCGACCGAGGTAGCGAAGGTGAATTGTATCTGGGATATTTTGTGCAAGCTTGCACCACGTGTCGCAAAATATCAGCTTAAAAGCATGCGTTTATTTTTTGATAAATTACCCCGTTAATCGGCTCTAGTGGAGGTTGGCAGCGCTCCGGTGCCCCCGGGAGGGATGAAATCTGCTCTGCAGCCCTCCGCCGTCTCGCTGGGGACTCGCTCTCTCACCCACTTCTTTCTCCATCCTTCATTTATTCGGTGTCTTTCTTCATCCATAGTATATACTATATTTTGTAAATAGGAGCTTCGTGCGGTTCGAGTTTATTTTTTTTCTCACCGCGCATTGCACGCACCGTCGAGTTTCCGCGACCTGTGAAGTATTAGAGAACTAAGTTATTGCCGGTACAGTGAATATAGTGCCGTCAGATAACCGAATTTAAAAGCAATCCTACCCGACTCGTCTCTTTCCGTCCCACCTTTTTTCGCCGCGGCATTCCATTAACGGCTTATCGCGATTCCAAACGATTCAATACTCGTTTAACCGTATCTATTAATGGATCTCGTAGAATAATTATTGTTAATCTGTCGATAAATCTCGCGCGTATGTCTGACAAAACGCAAATCAATCTATTTCGATTTCGTTATGGAAACCGCATGTATCGCACAAGCAAATTGTGTAATAATAATAACAAAACACACACGAAGAGGATCATATATTCGACACATTAGTCACGTTATATGCGTGTATAGATGTATGAGCTTGTTGATATTTCGATCACATTTCAATGTTTATATATTTCACATTTTCATAAACAACAAACTATTTCATTCTTTTGATAAGGAAATTTTTTTTACTTGTATTTATATGTGTAATTTTAATCGAGAGATTATAAAAGCAATAACGGATAAAAAAAAAATCACACATTTATATCGTGTACGTTTTATTTGTTTGTTTGTTGTTGTTTTTTTTTTTTTTTTTTTTTTATTTTAATTATTACAAAATATGAACGCGTTTAGATCAATCACTGGTGTTTTATCTCATCTTAAAATATGCACATCGCATGTCATATTTAGCAACACAGAGATGAAACGCGTTACGTATTCGCGATTTGTATGTAAAATTTGTNGGAAATTTTTTTTACTTGTATTTATATGTGTAATTTTAATCGAGAGATTATAAAAGCAATAACGGATAAAAAAAAAATCACACATTTATATCGTGAATTTTTTATTTGTTTTTTTTTTTTTTTTTTTTTTTTTTTTTTTTTTTTTTTTTTTTTATTACAAAATATGAACACTTTAAGTTCAATCACTGCCATTTTATCTCATCTTAAAATATGCACATCGCATGTCATATTTAGCAACACAGAGATGAAACGCGTTACGTATTCGCGATTTGTATGTAAAATTTGTCGGAATATGTAATATGCTTATATTTCGGTACTTTCAATAAATGAAGTACTATTAATTAATTGTTCAGCGAGAAAAATGGCATTCTGCAAATTTTATCCCCGTAATTCCCTCGTTTTCGACGAGCGTTACATTCCTCGCGTATGTTATCGGACAATATTAATCATCGCACGAAATCGAACCCACTCGATATTTAATCGACTTCCGTACCTGGATGTGAAATATGTTTGAAAATGATTGGAAATGAGTCTGCTCGTGGCAGCTGCTTCGCATCGCCGCTGCGTTTTAGTCTGTACCATTGGTACATAGTCAAAAACATTGTCGCGCACAAAGTACGCGTTTTACAGTTGGCTTTATAATGTGTCACAAACATGTAGCTGAAGAGTGAATGTTGAAAGCAATAAGTAAAAAAAACTCTAATCATTTTGTGCGCCCCCCCGTCAGAGATAATAAAAAGTTATTATTATTCGAATAAAATATGTAAATGTGTTACTACTCTTAAGAAAAGGTGCGATTGTTTTTTTTTTTTTTTTTTTTTCAACGATCTGAGATAGTTTTCATTCGAGGCTTTAAATAATAATTGGGGGATAATAACGACTAAAGGGAATAACACTTGAGATTAAATTGCTTGAAATGAAGTAATATTTGAAATCGCGCGCAAATCTGGTTTGCAAATGAAGAATTTTTGATACAATTTTATCTCGTTTTTATTTTGTTCTCGTCATATGCAAATTATGCATGCATTACATTATCCGATCCTAACTGCCGAGGGTATGATCGTGGCTGACTATAAGGGGCGAATTGGATTATTTTTGTTAATATTCAGCATATGGTTCAACACAAATATAACGTACGGTCGCGCGCGCCGGGTCATGTACGCGCTTCATTTCCTCGCTGGGAAATTGCGTTTCGAAAATCCATTTTCAATCTTCATACGCGGACTCTTTCTAACGGGTGTCGGCATACATGTGTGCGCATACGCATGTACGCAATTCATATAACATGCAAGTAGCAAGCGAATTTATATTTCGTCAGAAATTGCGTGAGATAGAAGCATTGAACAAATCAGCGTGTTGCGCTGTTTCTTTTTGATCAGTATTTACTTTGAGGAAATTGTTTTAAAAAAAAAAAAAAAGATTTTGATGAAAATCTAACTTAATCGAAAACTATCGGTAAAAAGATATTTTTATTGTAAAATAGTTTATATATTCGACGATTTTATTTGTCGTCAATAACAAGCGGATCATAAGTTGTAGCAATGATAATTCATAATAATATGTAAATTTGTTTGTGGATATTGTGAATTTTTTGTTACGTAACTGGTTATATGAATTGATCGAGTGACGTATGAATGGAGAATATAATATTTTCCACGCGTTATTTCGATGCTCGAAACGTCCGTGAGGGCAAGACATTCTTGTTATTCGATGGCACAGCAAGCACATAAGCACTACAGCACGCTTGGAGAGCAGACCTCTTCGTCCGAACTTTGAGGCTCCTCCACAAGTCGGTTCACAAATTGGACTCGCAGTTGGTTAAAGTATAATTGGCATTCGTTTCTGATAACGAAGCGCCGCCGTCGCCGTGCGACTGTCTATAGACCATGTAGACATCAGATTTCAACGCGTTTTCGCGTTCGAGCCTCTTGTGTCTCGCGCGTCTGGGCGTGATTAGACCGAAGAAGAAAGGCAGAAACGAGCGCAATTTCCTACCTTAATGATCACGCGACAGAATGGCGATAATTAAAAAAAAAATACCTTTAATGAATCAAATGCATATGTACGCGCTTGTGAAATACATACACATCTGTGTCACGTGGAATAATTTTGCGAAATAAAAACAAAAGAGAGAATGCGCGAAATGTAAAAAGAAATGTCACACAGACAGAAATTCTTTTTACGTCTTCGCGCGCTATTTACGGGTTTCATTCTCGCGTAAATGTGTGTGTGTGTGTGTGTGTGTATGTATGTATGTATGTATCTTGCGTGAATGTCGATGTCATCGATCATTTTGAGTAAAACGCAAGTGGAACAACGGGGACACAGAACGATATGATGGCGCAACGGTATCGTTACATTTAAAGAAAACCCGTGTCACGACGTGTCGTGACACGAGACATGCAAAAGTCGGGAATTCTTCACGCGCGTATCTCGTATAAAAGCATTCTCTTCTTTTTCTTCGTCGATAAAAAACGAAGAAAAAAAAAATAAAATAGGCCTTTGGTCACGTAGGATCAATGAATCCTAATGTATTTGCACAGAAATGGAGTGAACGGGATATGAATGTGAAATAAATGGCGGTTTTTTTTCTTTCTTTCTTTTTTTTTAACAATACAAATAACAATCTATCTATATTATTCCACGTAAGATCGAATCGCACGCTGATTTGACTTTTGTGCGCAATAATTCTTTACAAATAAATCATAGAAATTACAACACACACACAAATACTGGAATAAATATTGGCGTCGTTTGTCAGTTGAGGTAAAACGACTTGACGAGAATACATGTATATTGTGTATGTATGTACACGGCAGTTGTAATCTCGTATCAAGAGACGGTGTCTCGCGCTAAGTACACGCGCACTATGTGAGGTCGAATATGATTCAAGTCGAACTGTTCAGCCCCGAGCTAAAATTTGGATATATCTCAGCAATGGCTGAACTGATTAAATTCTAGTTATTTAATTCTAGTTAGTCTCAATCAAAAGCTGAAGTTTTTATACATAAGAAACGGTTTTTTTTTTACCTATAAATGGAAATACAATAATGTAGTTTTCGTAAATTTATGAATGTAGAAATTTTAAGAAACATCTACGCGTGTATGTACGCGTGTGTATGCGTCATCGTCGTCAAATATTCAGAAATATGCCTTTCTTATTTTTGATATTAGATGGCAATATCTTCCATTACTGAACATGTTCAACGTATACGAAGCTGATCGTCTGAGTGTGATGAGATAACACATCTACGTAACCTCACGCCTGACAGCTCTGACTATGACTGCGTTCCGATTTTTATTATTAGTATTGAAAATCTATAGTTTACATATACTATTTTTCAGTAATATAATTATATCGAACAATTAGTGTTAAATCATGTCACTTACTTACGTTACAAAATTATTTCTGGACGATATATAAAATTAACGATTGAAATATGTTCTATAACTAATATATCGGTCTATTTCTATTTTTTCTTCAACTTATACAATTACTTGATATGATCTACTTTGTACGTGTCACGTTATTTAATTTGAATATAAAATAATATTATATATTTTTGAAAAATGTTTTAATAAATGTTGCAAAACCACAAGTTAATGAATAAGAAAAAACATGTTGCAATTATATATGTATAAAGCTTAACATGATTTACTACTTTACATTCTATATTCTTATATTTTTATCACATGGTAAAATATTTTATATCTACACACGCGCACGTATATACGTACACATTTACTCACGTGTATATCTAATTAACACTGCAAAAGGATGTGATATCTCTCGAAAAACTTATTCACAATTTCACAATTACTTTGTGTATTTCAAGCTTATAGTTTTCAACAATATAACATATATGTAATATCGTACGTAACAACTTCACTTAGCTTTTTGATGTTAATTTTTTTATGGATTAGTTTTTGCAGAGAAAAATTTTCATACAATATAATATTTTTACAGAATTTTATATAAAAATATATTTTGTTAAGAAAATAAGAGATTGAAGATTTGAAGGATTTACTCTTTGTATATAGGTACATTCGGGTGGCGCGTGTACTTGACGCTTTTTTAAAATCTTTTTTTTTTTTTTAAAGGTAACTTTCGAGATATCTGCATACGTGTAATGTCGTCGTACTTCCGCCACTGAACAACGTTACGGAAGTTCTTCTGAAGAAGAGGAAGTCGAAGGCGCGCGTGTACAGGCCAAGCTCCGGAGCGGGATATATATCGGGGCGTGTGCAAGGCATGTTCCTGTCGGGAGTCATCTCGATGGGGATCGGGGCCACGGTGCGCCTGACTGTTTCATATTTAAAGTATATTTTCGTCGATGGCACATTTATTGACGTGGACGCGGATACGTCTCTCGGCGCGGCCATCGACAATATATTCCCAGTATCAAGAAGGGAAGCATCATTTCCGGTGGCTTCTCCGATGAAGAAACCTGCCAGTCAGAGCCAGTCCTCCCCCCGCCGCTGCCTGCTTCGGCTTACAGCTTACTTACGGCTTGCTTCATGCCTCTCTACACCTGGCTGGATGTGTATAGGCATCGAATACCGACAGGCAGTGCTCGCGTTTCTCTTATAGCGTTCCTTTTCCTTGCTGCCGCCTCTTTTCACCCTCTTTCGGTCTTCTCTATTTTCTCTCTTTCTCCGCTCCTCTCTTACCTTCCACCTCCGCGTATCTGCCGCGCCACACCGCATCGTCCGCTACTGCTGCTGCCTTCGTCTTCGAAATCTTCTGCCAGTTCCTATGAAAGTTGCGACCTGATCGATCGAATTGCTCTCTCCCTCTCAGCCTCTCTCTCTCTCTCTCTCTCTCTCTCTTTCTCTCGTGGTCTTCCGCGCGCGTTTTCTCTCTCTCCCTCTCTCTTTCTCTTTCTCTTCTTTTTATATCTGCTCGCGAGATGTATCTATCTCTCTCTCAACGTTTTCATCCGTTCGATGAGTTGCAAGCTTGTAACAACCGATTCGGTCTGTATCCCTCAAGATTTGGGTTACGATTCGGTTACGAGAGCCGCGCGAGTCTCTGTACATGAAAAGGGTGGCGCGCGTCTTCCGAATCGACAGGTTTCTAAATATCGGGAGAACGTCAGCGCGCGCGTCGGACCGATTTTACGTTTGAGTATACAATTTTTTGTGCGAATCGATATAACTCGCAGGAATGAATTAATTATATATCTGTGATTGTTTTTTATATACACCAAAAGAGAATTTATTATTCGACTCGATCGCGTGCAAGAATTATATTACATCATATCGCGAAGAGTCTTTTATTATTATTATATTGTAAAGTCGTATTTATATATAA
Organism: Pseudomyrmex gracilis; assembly: GCF_002006095.1. NCBI lineage: Eukaryota > Metazoa > Arthropoda > Insecta > Hymenoptera > Formicidae > Pseudomyrmex > Pseudomyrmex gracilis. The sequence goes on from NW_018020641.1 coordinate 547,863, forward strand.
TTCGCACAAATGGCTGGAAGGCCTACGATTCCGTGCAAACATTTGTCGTCGGCCGCATTGTGGAAATATATACACACATACACACACACACGCACACATTACGTTTCTATATATATCGCGCTACGTGTATATACTTACATATATGTATACATATATATGTGTATATATATATACATATAACGTTATACACGCCGCTGGGAGAAAGCCGAGAGCTTTGCGCGGCAAGACTTTGGCCGCGCAATCCGCGGGCGGAATACTAACTCACCTAATACAATCAATTATTTGCCGCGAAACATCCTCTCCTTCTGCTTTACTTCCAGACTCCGTAGGTGCGCCGTCTCTCTCACTCTCCCGTTCTATTTCGATCTCTCTTTTCCAATTCTCTATCCTTAGCCATCACACATCCACTCGGTGTGCTTCTCAGTGCTTTTCCTCCCCTACGTATGAATACCGACATATACCACGGGTTAGCGCGATAGCGTACCTACTTATATCACGGGATCGCCATCCGTAGAAGTGTGTTCTACTTAGTATCTACATGAATTAACGAACGTTTATGTTCGCGTGTAAGTAACACACGCGTACATCCTCGAATCTTTTCTCTCAATAGGAATATAACTATGCGAATAGTGAGTGGATCTCTTCGCCTCTCCCTCATATTCCCTCGCCTCTCCCGCTTTTCTTTTCCGAGAGTTTGATATTAGTTCGGGATCGGTGTTGGTGTGCGAGCCACCACTGTGTGGTGGGTTGTGATCGTTCGACTGCGGCTACGGAGGAAAGCATAAGAGGTGGCAGCTGCCGAACTGGGTAGCCACCCTCGTCTGTGGGATGGGCTACCTCATTGTTTCAACGTAATTGTCGGACAAAAGCAAACTTGTTTCATTCAACGCTTTCATCAGCTCGCCGTTCTAACTCGGGATTCGCATACCACTCCAACACCGCTATTTACATTCCGTTAAGACTCACGAAAGAGTGCAATTTATAGTATCGATTGGCGGCACGGGAGAGAGGGTGAGATTAGAAACATCAAGAACGTACACACACGGCGACGTTATAATAGATTCGCGACGCTCGAAGAATGATTGTGTAGAGCGAGGATGTATTTTAAATTAATTTTCAGCACGTTTAAAAGCAATAATGGCGTATAGAATAATGATTATTGAGCGCGTGCACATTAACAATACACAATTTATATTTGTTTTGACGTGGTGAGAAAATACGTTTCGCAAAATGACGTAAATAATATTCCTTTGAGTCTCTTTCCGTTTTTCCTCTGATTTTTTCATATTTTCACTTAAAATATTATAAAAAAAGAGCACAAAAGCAAGAAACTGCTCCATCATCTTGAAATCGGGCAATGTACCACCAGCAGTTATGATATTAAGCATAACAAACGATCAATCACCATTCTTTTCCGATACTACTCACGTAGATATAATTAAATCGTCCGTTCCGGCTATTAGTTTCGTCAAGTTTGCAACATACAACTTTTGATATGTTAAAAAAAGCACGTATGTTGTACACGATGCAAAATATATATATATATATATATATATATATATTTATTTATTTATTTATCTACAAATAATAAAGAGTATAGACAGAAAGAGAATGAGGATGGAAACGTTTGTAACAATAATCCATAATTTGTCTCTTCCCCTCTCGAAATGTAAATACATGCGCGATATATATATATATCGGAGAAGATAGTGTTGGTTAAAGGTAGCTCATTTTAGCTATTATATATATATATAAAAAAAAAACATCGCGAGGGTGGCAAAGTGATAAATCAAAACTTCCTTCTCGCGCGCGCGCGCGCGCGTATACGCAAGAATTGTAGGAGGGGTGAGGTACTCGAGCCACCGGGAACGGAGATTGCGTTCGATGTATTCCACATAATTACTTTCGTCTGCTCGATCTCTCGGATATATCGTCGGTAGCTGCCGCGGACTCGCTGCAGCTGTTACTTCTTGTTACGCTTGCGAAACTAGGTACGCGCGTTAAGTTCTGCAGTTGCAGGGAGGTTTTAGAAGGGTTCGAAGAGGGGACGAAAGGGTGGTTGTTGAAGGAGAGGAGTGAGTGAGTGAGTGAGTGAGTGAGTGAGTGAGAGAGTGAGAGAGAGAGAGAGAGAGAACAGGTTGCGCGGGTGGGCGCGAAGGAGGATAACCGGCGTGAGGGCCGAGTGAACGAGCACGTACGTCATTAGGTTTGCACCGTTGAAGAGAAACTGCTTAAATTCCCCCTCGCATCATACACACTCGCGCGCGGTATCGTGTAAACGGTGGACATCGGTGAGAAATAAAATGCACGAGAAAAGATATAACGCCGGGCGTTTTTTTTGAGAAGTCTCGGCTTTTGAAAAGGCGAGTGATGCGCCGTGCGCATGTAAGAATGCCGGCAATTTGACTTGAAATGAGACTTGAATTCGCTTCGGGAATATAACGAGGCAAGTTGCAAAGTGTAAATGGTGCATACGCTCGTAAAACTCTCTTGCTTATACACATATATATGTAGACAGACACATGTGTGTGCATTTATATACTTTATATTTATATACACATATATAATTTTTTACTTATTACTCTTTTTATTTATTATTCTCAATTAGTTTCTCTCCTGCGCTACTTCTTCTATATTTTTTATCGATTCCCGACAATGTTGCCCTTGGGTCATGTTACTGAATCGCAGATTCGTAACGTGCCATTCTACGGACCCCATCCTCTTTCCTTACGATTTTACGGCAACTTGAACTTCTTTCGGTTTCTCCAAGAAATAAAAGTTTAGGAAGCGGACTAAAAAGACGGTTTCTGTTCCCGTGCATCTCGGCGATCCTACGGCTGGGAGTGTATCAAAGAGATCGAAGGAAGGGGAACTATTATGCGAGGGAAAAGGGTTCAAAAATCAAAATGCCAGTCTTGAGAACATCCTGATTGCTCGGACTTAATAAGGACTCAATGGCGCAATCAATATATTGATTCTGGTCCTGGTTAAAATAAATTACTGTAGCTCGAGACTTGTATGTGAGCGTGTGTATGTGTGTACACGCATTTATCGGCGAACATGGTGTACAGATATTGTACACCACGTTGAGCTGAAGATTCACACCCCAATCAACGGTAGGACGTCTAATATTTACGACCGGAGTCATGACTCCGCTCATTTTTCCTCCGGAAAGACTCTCGCCGTTCGCTATTTTCCGTCTTCTTTCTTGTTCTCTCAATGTCCTCGGTGCAATCCGCGGCGACCGAGTATTTCGTAGATACCGGATGATATTTGCACGACACACATGTCGATCGTACGTTTCGAGAACTTCCGGTGTGATTACTTGTAATTTTCGAAAGGTCAGAAGCCGACAGAGTTACCATCGAACAGATACAATTTTCCGCGACATTGGAATTCTAAAAATATAATCCTTAATTTTCGTAGTAATCATTTGTCAGTAGCATTCACATTTGTTAGAATATAAATAAGATTTTACACTTTTTTTATGATCTTTTTTAATTAACGTACTTTTTATCATTTTTTATAATTAAGATACTTTTTTATCATTTTTTTTTCCCGTAGTTACGTACTTATGAATATTAATGTGTTTCCATCTTTTTGTACATTTACAATAGTTGCAGGTAATTACTGTCAGAATAGTTAGCCTTCTAATTTTTCTATTGCTTTATTAGTTGTAAAATATAATGACATGGACAACGCTAACTCGGCTGCTCTCGGCAGCCTTTTCTTTTTTTCTCGCAATCTTTCGAGGCGTTTCTCTCGAGGTAAGCGTGAACGTGCAGGGTCGGCCCGGTGCACAACTTTCCTGCGATCTTGATTTCATCAACGTGTCTCCTTTTATTGTTGCCAGTTTAACGTGGTCTTAAATATTTTGCCATCCCGATACGAGCTGCCGGCACTCACGGGCAGGACAATACATTTGCTCGCATGCCGGGCCAATCAAGCAGCTATGAAAGATCACGTCCAACCCCAACCCCACAGTCATCTCTGCAACCTTCGAGCTCACCGCCGACCATCCCTTACTCCAGACACACTCTCTCTCTTCCTCTCTCTTCCTCTCTCTCTCTCCTTCTCTCTTTCCCTCTTTTCCCTTTTCTTCCTCTCTCTTTCTGTTCCGTGGTAGGTTGGTGGAATAGATAGGTAGCCTCTGAACGGATAGGTCGGTAACCGTTACGGCTTGCTTATATCCGCAACGTTCCTGTACGCTCTCGTGTATTTTAGACCCGTTTCACTCCGCTAACGTTAACCCTACGGCGGCAGCAACGCCTCTGTCAGCACATCGGTTCCAAACCGAAGTCTATTTATCCGTAAAAATCCGAGTCGCACTAACTCCTTTCGGAACGGTGATATGATACGCGGACGGCCGTACATGATACGCCGATATATGTACAATGAAATTGTGATAAAACGCAAGAAACAAAAATCGCTCGCGCAATGACAAAAGCCAGGTTCGAGTAACGAGTATATAATTTCATAATTTTGACATTTCGTTCGAACGTAGTAGATTTCGTCGAGTCGGCAATCTCATCTTCTCTCGTCCTTCAAAAATTCTAACGGCACGTAACATTCGTGACTCTACTCGATGATATCCGATCCCCGTAGATTTCCCCGGACTCAGCTTTCCTTTAAACGCGACAGACTGTAATTCTTTTAACGTTCTCACACCGCCGGCCGGTGAAGTACCAAAGCTGAGTCAAACATCATTTTGTGATAGAAGCGAGATATTATTTGCACGCACACGAGAGATAAATAATAAACGAAATAAGTATTACGTGTATATGTCGAGAAAAAAGATAGAGACGTATCTAGCGCAACCAGAAACGTATTATCAAATCTCATCTTGATCCTCTTGCGGAAGAAGCTTACGAAAATCTTATGATAATACCGTACTCTCTACTAAGCACTCGCGTATAGCCGCTTTTCGTCTTAAATAAGTAGCTGTTTTCGTTAACGTTACGTAATCTGACTTATGCCGGTGTATCCGGCTGTACATTTGCCCGGTTGAGGTCGAGGCATGAAATAAACACCGTTGGTTCACGAGATGAAAAATTGAAAACGCGCGGTGATGAAAATCGCGCAAAAATTTTGAGTAAAGTGAAATACATCCGCCGAATTACATATTCAATCGACAAAAAAAAAAAAAAAAGTTAAACGATATATACATCTCGACTGCCGAGACATTATTTTTTTCCAAAAGAGAGGAGAAAATGAAAAAAAAAAAGAGAGAAAAAAACATCTCGTAATGGCGTGTAGAAAAGCGTGATGTGATTTCGGATTCGCGTAGTGATATTGAAGGTGCGTCTTGTAAATTCAGGATGTAAACTCTCGCGTACGGCAATAAGTTTCGTCGTACGTAAGTGTATACGACGTATACACGGGGGGAGGAGGGGGACGAGAAGAGGGGATGAGTAGACACACGCCTCCCAACATGATGCGAAGGGTTCCATGGACGCGCCCGTATTGAAGGGGTGAGGAAGAGACGACGATTCCGTGCGCCGAGTATGGATGGTAAAGGGCTGGGGGGTGGTTGATAGTTTGGTATTCCGGTGACGATCTGGGCTGCATTGCATCACGTATGCCGCACCTTGACTACAACATAGGCCGTAGGTTTACACGTATATATGGATATTCGCCGTCGGATCAGGGAGATATACCCTCTCTCCGACAGATGCGCTCATCAAGCTATCTCGGTCACCGTTAAATTGACAGACACTTTGAGCATCGTTTGCTTACTTTGCCCAAGTTAGGGTAGATATCGGTCGTGTAACTCTCTCGGCAGCGCAACAGCTCCGGCTCGGCTCCTGTAACGCCGCTTGTCTGCCATTGATCCCCATTATAAATTGAATCGCAATTACACGTAAATAAATTATACTTTTCGATGTTGAACGTTTTTTGAATAATTAATATGTTTGCCGAGTCCCGTCGTAACCAAGCACGTAGTATAGAGGTCAGCGGAAATAAAACCTCGATATGTGCCACTTTTAGAATGAAAACGCTATTCATTACGGTTTGCACGTGTAGTAAAGAAAATCGGTGCTTTGTGTCCTCTTTTCACGTCGCGAGAGTGCCGCCGCGCTAATTCTGAAAAACTGATTGCCAATTACAGCGGGAATTGATCGTCGTGCAAATATTAATTTATGAAATCATTGATATAATTAAATTATATAATCTATTATCCGAGTGCTCTCGTTTAAAAACGGACATGTCTCACAGAGAAAGAGAGGGAGAGCGAGAGAGAGAGAATAAGACAGACATCACACACAATACATACAATACGTGTTTCTACAATGTATATCTAATAGAAAACAATTATTGTACATTTCTCAGAGAGTGTATGAAACATTATACGACGTTGTAAACAATACCAGCAAGTGTATCAAATTTTCATCTCGAAATTAATCGCGATATCTCGTTACAAACTGCTTGTCCGGTGTGAACATACGAGACGTGATCAAAAACGAAGATCGAAAAACGTTAATGACGAGATGATTGCAATTTATAATTTCTCCGCGTTTTGTCGTTGACAAAATAATCGTCGATCGCGAAAGACGTTCTAAGGACGTGTATTCTTGTCGCTTACATTTAAGATATCCTCGGCATACTTGACGAAGTTTCTTATATCGACCGATCAATCTGACATGTCGGCGGATTCGGTTTTTCCCGATAAGAGGGAGAAGAGAACGCGAGAAGGGGAGAAGGGAAATGCGCGACGCGGAAGGCAAGACGGGGTTTATATATATATATATATATATATATATATATATATATATATATATATATATATATATATATATATATATATATATATATATATATATATCTGAGAGTTTCGTTGATGCTATACGAACGATCCGGTTTCCGTAATGTTCAGATTTTTCTATACATAAATGTGGCAAGCATCCAATGGCGGACTTGTCCGGCGTACTTAGGGTGTCGTTGCTACCTTTACATCGTGTCCTCTCTGTGTATACGTCTCCGCTGTGTCCTGTCCAGTGAGCCGCGTGACAGCTAATATCCGACCAGGAAACTAACACCTCGCTACCACCACCGCCGCGTCGTCCCTCCCTTTGACTACTCACCCTTCTACGCTACTACTTCGCTGTTCGCATCATCTAGATATACGTTATGCTCTGCGTTCTGCCTCGCTCTCTCATGATTGTTGACTATCGTGTCGTCATAACACGCCGTTGGATTAACATTAAAATATGACGGAGTTTATTCTATCGGACAATTTCACCGTTATTATAGAAGTGATGTTAGCACACAAAGCAACTGTAAATCGAATAACAAATCACGTACGCGTTTAATAAGAAAACTCGTTTTATTTCACGTATATTATGATAAATCGCCAATAGATTTTATTTTAAATCCGCGACGGTTTACTCCGTTATTATAACTCGTTTATTTGTTTTTGTTGTTTTTTTTTTTTTTTTCATCACACTCTTTTCTTTTTCCCTTCGAAATCTAGCGATTAGATCTGGCCGATCGTGAATTTCGGAGGGCGCGGTTCGAGCAAGATTGGCAATTTGTTAAGAGAGATAAGTAATGGAGTATAACTGGTTACGTATATACTATATACTCTCTGCTAAATTGGCGCGAATGCGCGATGAAACTTTCTAGTTCCGTTGTTATCGCGCGGCAATATCGGAAAGGCAATCGTTCGCGCGCTGAGATATTTTGCATGATCTGTCAACAATTTCCCTTGTTGCGTCCGAGTTCTCAAATGTTTACCATTGGCATGTTATTTATATATATATATATATATAACGATAAATGATGAGAAATTAACTAATTTGCCTTTCATATTAACCTTTCGTTACTCGCTAATAAGTTTAATTAAATTCAGAGCAAATGGCTGTTTTCCAAATAAGTAGATCAGATTATTGGTGTGCTCGTAATTGTTACATCAGCGTGTTACATTCGCAACGAAAATATTTGTCCCGAAATCCAAAGCGCAACACACAATGTGTGCGCAGCCATATTTAATAGGGAGTGATTTCAAAAACACACACACACACACACACACAAACATACTCTCTTAACCGGGGCCAAATAAACTCGGTTGAATTCCATTATAAAACTCGTACACGTCACGTTCTATTTGATCTTTTTCGCGCTATTAACGTAAGCGTAGCAAATTTATAACACTTCACATATTATATCGCGCGCGCGCAGAGTTGGCAAGTAAATAAACTTACGCTTCACAATACACGCATACGGGGGCCACAATTACATCAACCGCGAATGCATTTTTCGATAAACGCCAAAATGTAATTAATCGAATAAATTAACATGTTACCGCGATATAAATAGTAAAACACAACACTACATTATGAATATTAATTATCACATTTTCTACTTCTCTGTTTTGCGTTCCGCAGTAGTTTATTATTGCGTCCGTGTTTATTGAAACGTTTGCAAAATATATCGCTAATGGCGCGCATATTCCCCGCGTCTAATTTTTTCGTTTTTTCATTTTTT
>NW_018020641.1:556356-587440 GCF_002006095.1 Pseudomyrmex gracilis
TTTTTTTTTTTTTTTTTTTTTTTTTTTAACTCTGATTCGCGCTTCTGTTTTCTTTTAATTATGTTCGAATATTTTCGCGGAAGTTTTTTCCGTGCGCGCATTACAGCGCACAGTGATTCTCAACTTTTTTCTACAGTTTTACTTTATTTATATTACGTACGTCTTAATTAAAAAATTTGCGGAGATAAAAGAACTGATAAATGATAAATGTGCAATAGAAAAAAAGAGAAAGATATTTTACGCGTAAACAGTTTGTTACGCGCGAAAATCGATCGAGATATAGGATTCGAACGAAGGGGGGGTCTCGTAGAAGTAATAACCGAATCCAATATTCGTTCCTTTCAAACGACCGTTCGTTGACAAAAAGTGAAATTTGCTTGTGAAGACAGGGCTGTCAGTGGCAGCCTCGCGCTACGCAGATATACTCTCGCATATTCGCTCTCTCCTTACTCTTTCACTTGACTTTATGTAGAGAATTTTTATATATAATGTATATATGTAAATATATATTTGTGTGTATCTCTGTCTGGTGTTTTCTATATACATATGTGTGTGTGTGTGTGTGTGTGTATGTGTGTGTCATCTGTCTCCAGAACATATGCGACAGAAATGTTTTATGTTAGGAAAATTGGACACATTACTTAATTGCACGCATTTTCTCTCGATCCACGACGAGTGTTTGTTTTGCGCAATTACACGAACGAAGAACTTTTCCGCGAACCGATGTAAAATATTATTATAAATTATTTTATCGATAATGTGGTGGACGCGTAAACGTTTCAATTTTAATGTACAAAAATGATGCAGACTCTATAATTATTTTGCCTCTGTTTTCTGGGCGATATATTTTTAATGAGTGTCGCATTTGCTTGCGCAATTTATGGTTAATTAGCCGCGCTTAATATCGCAAAATGTAATAACACGCGCGCGCGCGACAATCTTTTTTAACGATTGTGTCACGCGTACACGTCAATTATCGCGGTTGTTCTCGATCTAGCTACAGGGATTGTTATTGTTGGGCACGTTGGCACGTTTACGCGGCACATACGCGGCCGGGGTTTTGATTTATGGAAAAGTCACGACGTAACGTCGACGTTTATATCGGCAGATATTTATCGGTCGCCCTTTCGTTTACACTGGTTTAATCGAATCGATCGGGCCGCCTCGTTCATTAATCAATTTTGAGGGCCGCCCAGTCGCCACCCATCGTGCTGAAGTCTTCATAAATCGTGTTGCGTAAAAACCTATAGGGATCCCGCTTCGTCGCGAATTATACACGTAGCGAAAATACTTGCTGTTGGGATATCTTTCAATTTTTTTTATTACACCGCCGTGATCTTGGAGACGATATGGAAAGGGCTGGTTTTTTTTTTCTGACTTCTGAAAATTTATACCGAAGAAATTTTTTTTGTTGCGTATATCTGATAGATATAAAGGATTAACGAGAAGAATAAAATATCGTCGACAATATCAATTTGTTTTTTTTCTTTTTTTTTTTTTTGTCCCTCGGTGTTGTCGGTTATCTTTCGAGTTTTGGATTTTTCTCGGACGGCCGGGTCAATTTTAAAGGAGCAACATGTGTGCAACAAATTCGTTATACATTTCGTTTCGCGAAAACCTAGGGTGTCCAAACGAGAACAGCGCGTGTCGATAACCGGAACGATACGCGTATACCTACCTACATTCGTTTGCATTCGGTACAACGACTCGAAAACAAGCAGCGGCGCGCTGCGCGCGCTCGCGCATTGTGCACACCCGGCTTCGAAGTGCGTAACGGTTAATGTGTGTCGGTGACAGATTTTAAAAGCTCCAAGCTCAAAAGCTCAAAACGCGTTGATGCGTCGATAGCACACTGTCCCTGCACGGCCGGTCGCAAAACCGGGAGAAACATTTTGTCCTCTCGTGCTCTCTCCTCTCTTCTCTTCTCATCTCTCTCTCTTTTTTTCTCTCTCTCTCTCTCTCTCTCGTGCCCTCTCTTCTTTGACGTTCGCCAGAAGTATTGTTTTTCTCACTGTTTCTATTTGTCTCTCTCTCTTTCTCTCTCTCCCTTTTTTCAACAATACTCACGGTTCGTTATTTTTTTTGCGATCCGACTTTTTCGCGACTCGTCCTGCTTCGATACAACCGACCGTGTCAGTGTTGGCGAATAGTTCTCCCGCGTCGTGCTCTATCTCTGTTTCTCGGAAACTTCGTTGTTCTCACATATCCAGGCGATAGGCATCGCGTTCTCGCCACTTTGGAACAGAGGGAAGGGAGGGACGCCGCGTTTTACAGGCCTGCATTTTTATCCCGTTAAACAAACAATTTTATTATCCCGACCAAGCCACGGATCGGAGAGTCGCGCGCTTGTCTTTTATACGCCCGTTGGGGGGTCTCTCTTTCCTCGCCTACAAGAAACGCGCAGCCGTAAGCATCGATCGCATGGGCTCTCTCTTTCTCTCTCTCTCTCTCTCTCTCTTTCACTCTCTTTCCGCGCTTTAAAGTTATTCGGAAAATATATCGAACCTTTTAGCGCGCGGACACCTTACGTCTTAGATGAGATAAAAATCGGAGACGCGGGAATTTTATTATCTCGCCAATATACTCGATCTCTCTCTCTCTCTCTCTCTCTCAAATCTAGCAAACTAGATCTTTAAAGAATGGCGACTTTAGATGAATATTAGAGAAATAAAAAAAAAAAAGGAAATTAATATCATACTTCTGTAATTTCATTGACGTCTTCGCGCAAGGGATGACAGCTACTTACGATAGCTTCTCCCTCCGTCTAGATGCAGCTATATATGTTTGTTTCTTATCATCATCCGCTTTTACGGAGCGATGATTTCGATTTCGTCGCTCCTTAATACATTACTTTATCCACCCGGGACGAACGTCATTAATCACAGGACGAAATATTTATGAAATATAAGGTTGTAATTACGTGTCCCTGTGGATAGTCGGCCGCAATCCTCTCCCTTTTGGTCGTCCACTCTGCGGGAGGGCGTGGTACTCGGAAAGAGAGAGAGAGAGAGAGAGAAAGAGAAAGAGAGAAGTAGAGCCAAGTTTAAGGGAGAAAAGGTGTTTGACAGAGAAGAGACGTAAGGAAAAGAAATTTAAACTTTGAGAATTGGCGCTCGCGGACTCGGTAAGAAGATTTTCACAAGACAAAAGCGGTCTGGCGGGAGGTGGAAGTGAAAGGACGAAGGTGCACGGTGCCGGGCTTCGGAAAATGAATTGGTATTCAGCAGGATCGGGGCGACGCAATTACATTCCGATTGTCTCATCGTTTGAATAGTCCCTCATCGATTGTATTGAATCTTAATTGGCTGTAGAGTACTGGGAGTCTCGAAACTGCAATTGTCTATCGCTTACGGAGTTTTGTTTGCAGAAGGAAACCGGCCTGGTCGACCGAAGATAATAATGTTTCGCGAATTGTGAGACTGATCCGTTGAAATATCTCGTCGCTGTATTGGTAGAATTGACACACAACTCGTGTTCGGAATGACAGTTTTTTTTTTTTTTGTCTTATCAATAATATTTTTCTCGCAACATTGGGATTATTTGTCCGAAAAATTGAGATTTTAAAACAGATTCTTTCAAGTGTGCTTTGATTTCTTCTTCTTCTTTTTCTTAGCATAAACAAGTTTTAACAAACTCTCGTAAAATACAGGTCACACATATTGTCAAAATTTATCGTATTAGTTCACTAAACTTTCTTAATTTCGCAGTTTTATACATATAAGTTGTTGGGTGCGAAATAATGTGACAAGGATAAAATAAATAAATAATACCGTTTTTATTTTCATAAAAACGGTAAGTTTGCTTTTAAACATTTTTACTTAATTGAAGATTATCTCGTCACGCGGATGTCTCATTCTATTTTACGAATTGATAAGGAAAGTTACTGGCAAAAGAGCGATGTAGGAGATGATGTGCGCGCAGACTTTTTCAGTTAGCGGCAAGAAAGAAATCATTTGACGGGGAAAATGAAAATAAGAGACCAGATGTGTCCCGGACAAAAACTTGCTTCTGATTGTCACATCATTTTCCTTTTCCTATTCTTCTCTTTTTCCTCAAGCTCAATACCCTAACCTTACAAGCAAATCCTTCAATACGCAGATTTTCATCTGCAAAACGCAAATCTCTATTTACACGGGGAAAATTATTGCAATTGTTAAAGAGTCTCCTCTATCCAACAGAAGCACACGTAAAATAGAATTTATAAAAAAGTTGTGTTATATTTTTCATACCAAGTAAAATCAATTATTCTATTTAATTTACATTACGATAATACTTATGTGTTATATAGCCAAAATGTAATTAGTCTCACCGAGAATTTTTATGTTAAAGATAATACAAACTCATTACGTTGATTGCTAAATTATATGCCACTGCGATGTTGTTTCACATATCTCACTTGAGAGATCTCCGATTTTCGTATTCCAGATATTATTAGCCGAGTAAGTCCCGCGCGGTGTGTCTTCATGACCTTGTAACACTAACGAAGATACCAAACCGTTCTCGCGTAAGCGCGGAAGTTTCGCTTAACGATGAAAGTAAACTTAACTCGTAGTACAAGCCGGTAGAGCCGGTTAATTGTTCCCGAAGAAAATTCCTCGGACGATAACTGGGATGTCAATCTCAACCTTTCAGACTGTATAAGATGAGATAACGAATAATACCAATGAGAATGTGTGAGATAACCGGTGCAGGTTGGAATTTTGTAGATGGATTGTTGAAGGATAGATCTCTCGCTGTTGATAACGACAAGATGCGCGGACGGTTTATCTTCGTTCCCTTTCGAAGAAGTGGTCTGCGGATCAGCCTAGACGCGCCTAAAACTTACATCAAGGTAATGAAAGCTTTTCGCTCTCTTCTTCCACTTCTTCTTCCATCTTTTAGATGTCTGCGTTTCGTTCCGCCGGATATCCGCTTGATCCCTTCGCTACTTTTATTTCTTTGCTCTCCGACTTTGGACCCAAGTTGTTTATTAAAAAAATTTTCCACGGATAATATCACGCATGTGTGATAGGAATATACCCCATGAAAGGTACACCGAACAGATATACCTTACTCTTCAAGTTTCATAATTTATTTATAATAGTATATTTTTTATCATATTTAATTTGGAATGAAATTTAACGCAATGTAATTAAACCAGGAATTGCTCTTTCGTATTCGTTGAGTTAAAAAACCTTTTTTATTTGCGAGAGCGTAAAATTGTTCCACAGAAATACATTACCTGATTGCAACGCAATTTATTTTCTAATTATCAAAATAAAATACGTACACATCATAGACAGAACGCATTATGCATTGGGAAATTTATAGACAAAGTGACGAAATATCGTTCTACACATATGTATGTGTGAATTGAAGGTAATGTCGATAAAAGCAGAGAGAATTATAATCACGAGTCAAATATAATTGTCATGTTTAATCTGAAATTTTCATGAAAATCATATACGAGCGGACCCGATATGATCGCGTAACGTAACTGATGTAATTTTGTAAAAGAATCTGTTAACACACATTGCATTCAGAAATATAGCCACTTTTTCCGCAGAAGAGAACATTTTATGTTATGATATATATCGAAAAAAAAAACTAGATTAGGTATATTTTTTTTAAATAGTATTAAATACTAAATACTAACCTTATTATTTTACAACTAAATAATACATTTCCACATATCGGTACTTATCATTTTATTGATAATTAAACATATTTCAAAAATAACAACACACCAGAGTCAAGCTTTATTTATCGCAACATATTGTTGATATTACCGCAGATATTATAAATTTTACGTTCAGTTCTCTGATGTAATACTGCCTATCCGATTAATAACAAAATACATGATTTTTAAATGTTTTTACTATATTTTTCACCAGATTCATATAATCTTGCACTAAGATTAAAATTATATTAAAATCGATATCAATAATATTTTTTGTGTGCGTATTTAAAGTATTATACTATTTTTATATCATTTTAGTTTTATGCGTTCCAAACAAATTTTAGTTTGAGAATATTGGACATTTTGATTGTCGTAAATGCGAAGAACAAAACTTCGTCAAACTTTATTAGCGAATTTATCAAGTGCAATTTCGTATAATTCAATTCGTTATCTTCAAACAGTTTCAATCTTTATTTGTAGATTGTACATAATGAGATCATATTCCACAATGTAGAACCAAATAATAATTAACTAAATAAAACTAATCGCATTTCTCACCTGTTTATTAAAGCAATATTCCTATATTTAACAACACAATCTTGATAATTAGATTTCTCGAAACATTATCTTTAGATAGTGCGACATCCAAATACATTATATAATTTGCTCGCGGAATATACGCCGCATCTGTAGATTTTCGACTACTAACGTAAAATCGCAAAATCTGGAAGAGCATGTCCAAACCCATACTGGGTAGCTTTACGCTCTATTTCGTGTGAGCAAACTCACCGGCAATTTTTCACGAAAATTAAATGTCACGTGAAATGAGTGCACGGCACATCTCCGACTTGCTTCTTGATAAAGAATGGGTGATATTATTCTAATGGCGCTGCAGCCGCATCCTACATGATTCTACCATCAACTGTACTCATCAGTCTTGTATATCGTACGTTTCGTTTTGCGATGTTGCTCTTCGGTAAACGCGAACATGTATGTTTCTATTAGAGCGCGTTTTTGCCGCGCAACGGTTTGTTATTCAATAAAAGAAATTTGATAGGTCAGTGTGCGCAGTTTTCACAAACTTTTCTCTGAACGAATCCCGTGTTTAGGAAATGCGAGATAAGCAAGACAAACAGCGCGATATGCAATTGTTTTAAAATATTTGACGTATTCCTCTCTGATGTTTATTTATTCAATAATTTTACAAGCATTTTGCTTGCTCCGTGAAAATTACGTTAAAGTCATTATTTTGCGAGAGTAACTCGATTTTTGTTTTGTTTTTTTATCTGGGTTTTATAATATAGTATAACAGATATTAAAGGTGAAATTTGTTATATTTCTATTTTTACGATTCTCTCTCTCTCTCTCTCTCTCTCTCTCTTTCTCGTGATATTGGTAAAATACAACTATAAAATATTTACAGATTTATAGTGAGAGACGGTAATTTGTAATCGATGATAATTGGACACATATCGCTTACGCTCGTACTATATGTACGCTCTACAATATAGTTATGATTGCGTCTTTTGATAAAATATTTATTTGCTAATATCGCTAAGGCAACGATACCAATTCACAAACGCACTGTTTTCAATTTTACATGAATCGCAATTGGTTAAATGATTTTGATCATGTGCGTTACATTTATTCATGGCAGATGCTGAGAGTAAATTGTAACTCCATTACGTGCAACATATAAAATATAATAGAGTTGCTGCTACCTTTTGCAAAAGAGATAGAAAAATAAAATTAGTTTTGCAAAATTTCAAGCAGCAGCGAGAGAGAGAGAGAGAGAGAGAGAGAGAGAGAGAGAAGAGAGTAAAAACTAAATACTGTCGAATATTATATTTTATACTTCACCAAGATGCAAAAAGTAGAAAGTGAACGCACCACATGTGAATCTCGGGCGTAAAATGAGAATACCTCGCATTATCATTCCGCGCGAATTATCCACGTGCTTTTTTTTTTTTTTGAGCCACGGGCACAGCTCGCGCGCACGATGAGCGTAAAAAAAAAAAAAAAAAAAAAAAAAGAGACGAGCTCGCAAAAGTAGGAGACAATGCGTGGCGTCGAAAGAAACACGATGCGAGAGAGGGCAAAGGAGAACAGACGGATAGGGTAGCAGCGGGGTGGAGTAGAAAGCGGACTAAGAAAAGTCGAAAATCTTAATTCGGGTGCGGTGCCGCCCCCGCAACGCGATGGGCGGTGACTCGCAAGCGGCGATTGGCTTGATTCAGGAAAGGGTGAGAGGTCTTGTACGGGGGTGGCAGAGATCTGCGCCGTGACGCTTGGAACGGTGGCGTGCTGCCGCCGCCGCCGCCGTTGCCGCCGCCGACTGGTTCTGCTGCTTTATCCGCGAACCTCAGTCGACGCCGGGCGTCCCAAGCGCGTAGTGTTGTTTGTCGCTTCGCTCCTTTGAATCGAGCCTGACAACTGACAAGTAACGAGACTTTATCGATATAACGCGTGCATACGTGAACGGAGCCGTGCTGCGGGCACGCACTTGATAAAAAAGAAATCAAATTCTCGAACATTGTTCGCTGTCACGACGACAGACACTTGTCACTTATTTAATCAGACAAGTGAGACGTTACAACACATCCGATATTCTTCCGCCTGGGGGACACCTTATTTAGGATGCAACGGGAGGACATAATCTTTTATAAAATTTTGACGTAGAAACCAAGTGACGCTTTTAATGAGAAATCGCACGAATTGTTCCGAACTGGACGAGAAAAAGTGCTTTAACACCTGTTCCCGTTCAACTCCCGAGAAACGAAACGAGTGTTCGGGAGTAGTTGTAGCCAGTGACTATTGGAGAGATTCGATTGGTGAACCGATAGAATGCGAATACGGATCTTGTATTCGTGACATCGAATTTTTTAATCGGATATCGGTGATGCAGCTACATGTTGGAAGGAAGAAAGGGATGATCGTTAATTTTCTACCGAGGATGGTGGCGGTCTTTGTTTTTGTTTGCCTTCTACTGCTGCAAAATGGTCGGCCGACATTCGCGGCATTTACTACCGGTAAGGTTAAACTTATTTTTTTTTTTTTTTAATAACTATTGTTGTGAAGAAGAAAATGCACGAAGTAAACGAACGGTTGATTACGAATTAGAAGTTATTTACACATGTTGTTATTTACGCATGTTCGTTATTTATTTAATTTTTTATAACATGTAGTTGCACAACAAAATCTGTTTTTTAAAACAATATATATATATTCTACCTTTTGTAAGTTTAATTTTAATGGAAATATTATCAACAAATATTCTAAAAGTTCAGTTGTTGTTTCGCGATAGAAACAACAATTATATTCTATGTAATTTTACATCATATTGTAAAATTGGCACTTCTTTAATATTGTTTATAATAGAGGTGATAGATGATTCTTTGGTGAGAGATTGCTACATAATTATTCATAATTATCTCACGGTACATATACTCCATTATCACACGCTCTACAGTGTAACGATGATTATGACGCTTTGATTCTGCTATTAAATGTAAAGCTCTTTATGGTTTTATATTCGGTCTACAATTTTAAATATGTTGCAAAGTATGCGGCAAACGTCACACATTGACCGTATCTATTCATATCCCCACTGGATATCTCCTACGTTTGTTTATACGGTGACTTAAACATATTATCCGATCAGCACGTAATCTCGGATTTAATTTTAGTTACATCAAATCTGTTGCTGACAATGCGACGCGTAGTAATGTGTGTTTCGATATATCAAAGCTTTGTTAACATCGCGCGAAAATGAATTTGTCGAAATTCATCGAGTATTAATAATAATAAAAAAAAAATATTAAAAACAAAACGAAAGTTTTATCTGTATGATGCGTGCGCGCGGGTTATATTTATAACAATAAAAAGTTTTATATTTTTGTTTATTAATGTACTCAAGAAAAAAACAAAAAAAAAAAACTACACAACTCGTGAATAAATAATAGAGAGTTTAAAAGCTCAAATAAACAAGAAAGTATGTATACACTTTACGTGCTTATGAAACGAAACGCAATACGTCATGGGGAGACGACGCGTAAAACGCCTGTACAAAGTTAATACGCACTGCTCTCATCTTTCCGAGCCGGGGCAATTGAGGTGATCATCGTCGTTTTGAATGACACGTCTTTTCGTTCTCCCTCGTAAGCACTATCACACGAAAAAGCTGCTCGAGAGGGGGAGGGGGAGGGTTCTAATACCGAGCTTGCTGAAATTACGCTTCAATGGCGAAATTGCGCTAGGAATGAGCTACGTCCTGCGCGCGTGCTTCACATGCATAATTCATAAGCGAGGCGTCACGGTGAAACCTCGGGCGATAAATATTTTTTGAGGACGGAAGGATGTAAAAGTGCATGCAAATGAATCTGACTGTAATGCAGTGGCTACTACTTACACGGTATTAAGCCCCCTCGCGGCCGACACACTTTCCTTTCTAACAACCGCCTTTTACACTTCCACTTCATTATTTCGCGTGCACCGCGAATTAAACGGCGAAACAAAATTTTCGGTATGTCAGATACCGAAAAGAGCACGTGCAAATTGCATGTTTTCTTCAGGTATCGGTGTATCGTTTATTATCTTACTACCGTACATGCTTCAGAGGTGTTTCTTTCCTTTTTGCTTCTTCTTTCAAAATTTATATCGACAACAAAAATTATGTACACGTTATATGTGCGACGATACTCGCGAAGAAAAAATTATACCGTAAAAAAATTCATTTTATAATTTATGTAAAAATCTCCTTGTGTGAGAAGAGAGCTCGTAAACCAATTTGTACAAGCGGTATATTGTACAATTGAAAAAGTGGATCTATCTACGTTTATATATCTCGTTGATGCTCATATAAGGAATAGAATCCTCTCCAAACGAACTTCTTCGAAAGCAATTACGCGACCGGGGGGTCTCGGCTATTGTTTGAAAAAATTTATCACTTAAAACAATGTACATACATTACGTCTGTAGTGAGGGAGAGTAGTGATTTTCAAATCGAATCGTCTTCACGAACACACACCCCGTCGCAGATTGCCGGTCTTCAAATCGGGACGAAGAAGAGGCCATTATCATTCCGACGGTGGTCGCGGTGGATGCGAATTTTATACGGTGGTCATTCAATTCGCATGTTACTGCCCTCGAGTGCAATCTCTTAGGTAACGTATGTACTTGTGTCGGATAGAGACAGATAGATGCCGGGGTTGCGCGATCGAGAATATGGAGGGTCCTCTCATTGTCTCCATATCTGATCGCGGTGAACGACGAATAAAACCACTTTAGTCGCTTACTGCCGATTGCCTCGCCGTCGTTACGTTTAATACGTACTTGGTGTACGATCGCGATATCCACCTCCGCCGTGCGCTTATCTAATTTCAATAAATTATTATCGGGAGGGGCGAAATTTGATAACGAGTCTCGCGTATATATTGCTCTTTTTTGTTTTCAACACGCGCGTATTGACGGAATAATTGATGGTCAACAAGCGTTTGATTCCTATTTCTAGTATTTGTTCTGCCGTCCTACACGTTCTTCTCTTCTACTTTTTTTCTCCTTATCCTCTCCTCTCCGTGTGCCCACAGGTTATATTACGCTACTTCCCAACTGTTCTCCGCGAAATTATCTCGTAGCCTAAGGGTTGCCATCTGTTTCGATAGGGGAAGCCACCCCTAATTATGTACGGCGACAGTTGTAAGGGCGCTAAATCTAATACGTAATGTCCGAGCGAGGTCTGTGCTCTACGTGTCTCGAAAATACAAACGATTTTCATACAATTTTGGCCAATCGATCCCCCTAAGACACGTTTATCCGTGGTATAATTGCGTACCTAGTATGCTAAGCGACAGAAAAAAAATTGCGTTTAGAGGTGGGTTTTGGGGAAATGTCCCTTCCCCACTTCGAATCATGTGTGCGAAGAATTTCAATACCTTCAGTTAAACAAACATTTGTTTCTAAATTTGTTTTTGTCATGTAACTATATCTAACAATTAATTTCAAAATATATTTACACCATAAGAAATATATAAGGCCTTACGAGCCATTCGCAGGATGTTTGTGCGGAAACTGTGCGTGTATATATATATATATATATACACATGTAACGAGTTCTACTTGTAAATTTTTACAAGTGAGTGTTTTTTGAATTGAAATTTTAATTCTTAAATTCATACGGAATGCTGGATTTGCATCTCACATATAAAAGAGCCCGGATACCTCCCTAACTAATTTTTTCATTTCCGCACGAACATCCTGCGAATGGCTCGTAATAAGGCCTTATATATTTCTTGTTGACAATTTCAACGAGCCTTAAGTCTTAATTGTTTCATATTTACACAATTTACAATTTTGCTAAACATATTCGAGAGGAATAAATTCTTCTACTTTCGATTTGCAACACGTCTTATATTGCGACGCGTAATTTAAGAAATAATTTTTGACATTCGTACACAATTGCCTGTCTTCTATTTATTTATTTTTTTATTGAGATCGCCGATGTGATATGTGTAAAACGCACGCGCACGTGCGTTTGAGACGATCGTGCGCCATCTGTCTTTAAGTGAAGTAACGTAGGCGGGGTGGCGGTTGCTTCTCGAAACACACGCTCGTATATACACATAAATAGAGAGCGAGAGCTAGAGAGAGAAAAGAGAGAGAGAGAGAGAGAAAGAGAGATTTCACGTGGCGCGCACCCCTGGGATTCTCGCTTCATGCATTTTATATTTCGGCAGACTTTGATTCCTAGACGGGCCACACGGCTCACGGGAGTAATCCTTAATCTTTGATCGGAAATTATCTTTGATCATGGTTCAGTCATTGGACGTTCTTTCTCGAGACCCTCTTCTTATCTTCCTACATCCCTTGGGTGAGTACCTATCCTCGCGTATGGCGGATCGCTTTTTGCGTCTTTTGAGTAAGAAAACTTATGTAAAACATGGAAAAAAGAGAAGCAGAAAGTTGAAACATAATCTTCCGGAATAAATACGATTAAGTTGAGGCGATGATTGATTTGATATGTCTTACAGAAAATAACATGATACATATATTGTATATATATGCTACCTTTATATATTAAATATTTTAAAAATTGATTTTTTTTACAGATGTACAAGATGATACATAAAGTATTATTTTATAAAAATGTAAACGTACGCGCGCGAACATTTTTTTCCAAAATTTGTCTCTTTTTATTTTTTGACATTTTTTTATAGCGTATAGTACATTACGACGGACAATCAGCAAACTTGTGTTGTATATTTATATACATCATTATAGTTGTATCTGACATTCCGAAACTTGCCGATATTCCGCACCTTAATCTGTTCGTGAAAGATTTGGTCCCGCGATGTAGTGAAGCAGATAGAGTCGGGAGAGAAGAGAGAAGAAAAAAGTAAAAAAAAAAAAGAAATAGGCGAAGGAAAGAAAGAGAGAGAGAGAGAGAGAGAGAGAGAGAGAGAGGGGAGAGAGAGGGAAAGAGAAAAGGAGAAGAGAAGACTGTAAGGTGAGGAAAAGAGAGCATGTTTCCCAAGAAGAAATCCTCGCGTGAGCGATCTCGACTCGGCTTACCAAGTTGGCGAAATACTCGAAGCTCTCTCATCCTCTCGTTTTCTCTCTCCTCTCTTCTACCAACCTCGAGTCAACTTCGCACCTTCGCTGCGCCTCTGCCTTCCAACTCGTCTTTCCGTTTCTTTTCTTTTTCTCGCACCCCGACTGCGTACGTGTGGAAAGAAAGCTTTCTGTTCCACGGTCTCTTCTCACGAATATCTCACCTCTCCTGACTACCAACAACTTCCATCTTTGATCACCTTGCGATATGCACACCGCGCGTTCATTTCTACTTCCCCGCGTGAATGTAGAATTAATTATATTACTCGGCTCTTTTCTCGTTTATTCACGAGACTTTTCGAGTTCTTGGCAACCCAAATTGTTTTTTTAACAAAAAGAAATCGCACAGAGTTCTGGTGTATCCAACTAAGAGAGAAATAAGACCATCCGCTGGGTACAAAAATATTTTGGAACTATATCTGATATATGCGAATTAAACATTTAATTCAAAGTACAATCAAAAACCTCGATAACTCGCATCTCGAGGAGGAAGAGCTAAAATCTTCGAGTTGTAGAGGATTTTGACTTATCGAAGTTCGTTTTTCCTTTCCGCGGAGCGCAAGAGAATGAACAAAATTTTCGTTTTATTGAGGTTTTCGAGTTATAGAGGTTCGAGTTATCGAGGTTTGACTGTATTGTAATGTGTATTAGTTTACACACTCTAAAATTATTTTCGCACGTACACTTACGCGCATGGCTCTGAGAAAGGCTTTATTATATTACTTCTCTCAAATTTTTTTATTTGTCAGAAATTATTTTGTGTCATATAGTTGCACGAAAAAAACTTGGTTTTGAATGTAAATGTACATATACATAATTTTAAACAATTCACTCTAGAACACTTTCTATGCTTATTTATACAGACAGAATCTCTCTCATATTTCACTGATATTTCATCTTTATAACTTGTCAATTACGCTTTCTGTCATATTGTCATATTGTTTTTTTATTTTTTAATACAACCTTTCGTACGTAACATGACTTTTCTCTTCGACGGTCAGCTCGATTAACAACAATCCTCTTATCGACCTCTGTCAAAAAGATCTTGATCTTCCCTTGCTCTACTTTTTCCCCAACTTTTCAAACTGCTTCGTAAAAATAGAAAAAGAATAGAGTACGTTAAGACAGTTGCGGGTAAGCGTGTGGGCGTGGGGGCATCAATATTTGAGATTGTCGCATTCGGTTGCTGAATCTACTGGCGATGCGAAGCTTCCGTGGCTACGGCGGTTGATACTGGGCGACCGAGAAGTCCGTAGGGGGATTACAAATCTGACCTTCGAGAGGTACACGGCGATTTATTGGCTTTGGAATGTTCCAACTGTAGGGTCGAGCGCACGATACGGTCAATTGCGCGAGCATTATTACCGGATAGCGCTAAAGTAACGTGAAATTGCGATATAAATTATTTATTCTTTTTTATTAACCGATTACTATATATTTTTTTTATTTTTTTTGCAACTTTGCACATGTAATAAACTTAAATTTATTTTTCATACAAATCGATATTGTACGTAGAATAAATTTATTAGTAAAAATTTCCGTTCGGTATATCACGGAGTAATTTCTTTATTGCAAAACATTCACACAGGTGAGATCGCACGCATTCTTCTATTTATAACTGTGACGAATAGAAGAGGGAGGTAACTTTCAGTTTTTCCCCCAGTTGAAATGGATTCGTGGACGGGAGGGGGGGGGAGAGGGGAGGGCAAAAAAAATCGACGGCGGCAAAAAGCGCGATCCAAGGTTTCTGCCAATCTGCGTCAGAAGCGTCGTAGATATTATGGCAGCCGACGATATAATTCTTATTACGTCGTGGCGGAGAGCGAACGTCTTCCTTTGAGAATTGCCGCTTTCGCAATAGCTGCTTTCTAACAAGGCAAAAAAGTACATTAATTGCGCGCTGTGTTGCGGTATTATTAAATTCTTATGGAAATGCAGGTATACAGAGGGGCCCATCTCATAAAGTTCGCTATTGTGTTATAAAATCTAAATAATTTCAAGTTCTCTAGTCGGGTCGAGGAGGGGGGACGGGGAAAGGAGATGGTCGATTTTCCCATCCGCCCACTTTCTTTCCGTCCGTCATCTGACGAGAGCGTGTATCCAGAGCGAAGGATGTATAAAGTGAGATCGAAGGAAAAAAAAAGTGAGAAAATGACAGAAGACGTCCGCGTTAAGAACGTTCAGAGTGCCGCACGGCATGAGAATAAGATACAACGAAACTTAAAGTCGGCAGCAATCAGATATTCAAATTATGTTTACTGAATCAGTCTACCAGCTTGCGGAGATTTTCCTATTTTTTTTTTTCTTCCTCCTCCCGCATTCGCCGTGCGTTTTCGCTTCTCTCGTTTCGCGAGCGTGTCCGCCTCGTTCGCCCGTTCGCCCAAGTTAACGGACAAGTTTTGCTCTTGTCCGACTGCCGTCGAGTTAACAATTCGGTTAGGAAGTTAGGGTCCTTTCCATCCTCTTCCCGTCGTCGCCGTCGCCGCCGCTGTTACGCCGTCGTCTGCGCGTTAGTCGCTCCGCGCGATCTTTTTGGCGACGCGGGCTACTAGTTCGATGGTCTCTTCTACTCGAAAGAGCTTGACTCCTCGTTACGCAGCAGACGTCGGACTTCGTGCTGGGAGTGAAAATCAGTAAATTCGTCGCTTCTACGTCCCGGAAATACTTTAGGAATAACAGAATCTAAGAGTTCTCCGCGAGGGAGAACGCACGGAAAGTAGCGCTCACTGCATTGCGGAAGATCTAAGTTTTGCGGGCGAGTCGCGGAACTTTGGGAAGAGAGAATTCTCGCGCGCGCGCGCGCGCGCGCGACATGTTTTAGCAAACATCGCGTTTTATCACTTTGACGAGCGTGTCAGTTCTGTTAGAGGTCAAATTTTGTCCTTGAAACTGAGGTAGATAAAGTCACGAGCGCGCTCGGTATTTTCTTTGTCACATCTTGTAAAGATATTTATATACAATTTTAGAACGACGCGCGATCTATTTTAATAACATAATTGATCGTAAAAAACTTGAGGAAAAAATTGGCCAATGAGAGCCTGAACACGGTTGACAGCGTGTAAAGTTCTTTTTGTAAATATTTTTTATTCAAAACTTAACGTTTCGATCCACGGGTGGGATCATCTTCAGAAATGAAATATAAAAAACAAAATTAAATAAAAGGCGACATGTGACTCGCTAGATGTACGTCAACAAACGTTATTGAGGTGAGAGACAAATTAAAATATAACGTATTGTTTCTCTCACTGTTGTGACGAGAAAATAATTCATCGTGTTATTGTTCGCGACTCGCTTTTTCTTTTATCGCGCGGAAAAAAAAAGTGCTTATCAGCGACAGCACATCTCGTTAAAAAATATCCCCCTCCCTCCCGATTCGCACTCGTTCCGAATCAGCGATCACTGCGATAATTCTCGAGCGCGTCACATTGGACGGTTTTCGTCTTCGCCCCGCCAAGTCCATTTCCCTCCGGCTTTTTCGCGTTTCTACGAGTCGACCGAGTTATAAATATGATAATACACGCGGGGGGCGCAAGCAGCAGTCACGAAATAACCCCTTTCGATTCGCGCGCAACCCTCCTCTCGCTCCTTGCCCTCTGTGCTCCCCCGTCGTCTGTCAAAAGGAACTTATCCTTATCGACCGTCATGTATTACTCGTCGTCTTCTTTCGCCGCTTTACGATATTGGAAATCCGAAAACGCGAATTAAAGTTCCACCGGCAGCAGCAGCGTCGACGCCGATATCCCCTTACGAGGAGGAGACTACCACCGATAGCGCGTCTCGACATCATCTGCATTTGCGAATCGAAGGGGCAAAGAATGCGCGCAAATCGATCGATCCGGTCGTTTCGTAAAGAGCGGAATATCCGATATAAGACTCGAATCGAATCATCTGGAAATTGACGAGAGTACCGATACTCGAGGGAGCGATAGACTTCCTCTCGCGTCAGAGATTAAAATAATGTGTGTGTGTGTATGTGTGTGTGCGTGTGACAAGCAAAACGGATAAAATTAACGAGATATGAGATTCTCTCTTGTAAGTTACGAATCCGTCTGTTGGTTACGTCACTAAACATACCTATGTACTTCATCGACATTACAGAAGTGACAAAAGTATATGAGAGACAAAATTTTAGCGCATTTTCTTCGTATCGGCTTTATCGATATTCCATCAATCTCGATGAACCGATCGACACAATGCGTTACGGTTCTGCTCTTGCCTGGGAGGACATGGATGCGCACTCAAGCGTTCAGAAACTAGTACCAATCCTTTGAATGCACCATTTACACGGTAAATACAAACACTGTAGCCCATTAGAATAATTAGTCTTGCCCCGTAGCCGCTTAGTGCGTCCGACGCGCGCACACACACACACATACACACATTCTCACCGCAATTAATCCGGTCTTATAGAAAGGTTTTTGTTTCATCTTTCCGATGTTTCACAAAAATACGCATTTCGACGTTTTTTTTTTTTTTCCGTGCCTTTGATATTTTCGAGAAATTTTCCCTCTCGTCTCGCCGTGCTAATTTTTCCAATTCGAAAAATTTTTCCAAATCGTGACGAATTGATTTTTTATTTTTTTAAATATATGTTTAAATTGTTGTTATTATTATTTGTAAGCGCCGATCTCATAGGTACGACGTAACCGCAATTTCTCTTTCTTCGGCGCGGAAAATCTTTCGGGAAAATTTTATGAAAATTCAGTTTATGAAAATACAGCTAACGGGACATCCGTTTCTTCAAGAATATATATTTTCGTAAACCAAAATCGCTGCGTAGAAATTGCACGGGTTTGCGCAGCTGGTGATTCGTAAAATATGCAGCCGAATCGTGCGGCGTAACGTCTTACTATTCGGCCGTTTGTTATGTTTGAATTATTGTCCCCGATATTTCAAAAGAAACGTTTGTTAACTTTTCTCACAGAATTGTATTACTCGCGTGATTTCTTTCATCGGTGGGGAAAGTTTTTGATTGTAATATCATAATTCTTTCGAATATCAACACATTCGCGCAAATACAATCTGTAAAACAACGCATATTGCCGCAAAAAAAAAAAAAAAAACAACGTATATATATTTTCAAGTGTATTATATTTTTATGCGCGCGTATATATTATTATTATAATATATATTTTTCACTGTTTTCGCGAAATGGAAAAAGAAAAATATAATTGAAGATTTGTATAATTCTTACAAAAAAATTTTTTGTCAGATCGCAAACTTCCGTAACATAACACGGTAGGTAATGACATGGTAACTTTTTAGCTCCGGGAAAAATAAAAGTTTATCAGAACCGTATTTACATATCATTACTTTACGCGAGCGGAAGTGTAAGAAAGTAACGCGTTACTTTGCACAATCAAAGGCAAATTTTTAATTTCATTATAATACATTCATGGAGAGCGCGGAGAAGAACTTCAGCAAAAGTTTTCTCACCTTTCCGCGCGTTTTTCCAAGACGCGGACGTTTCTCTCGTTGTCGAGAACTATTCCGTCTCGTCATACAGCAGAAGCTAATCCTTCCTTTACTATTCATTTTAATTTCATTAAACGAGCTTATATGTATATGCTTGCCCGTGCGCCGCGTAGCTGCTCGTTCGTAATATTCTCCGTAGTCCGGAATACCTAGGTCTCCCCTCTATTTATTCATCCGCGTAATTCACAACCGGAAGGTGCTCACCGACCGGAAACGCATACACGGATGTGGCCATTGTTATTCGCTCTCTCGTACCGAGAACACCACCCTCAATCCTGCTTCGTCGTCCACCAATCACCTCAGCGGACTTTCCCGTGGCTGGACTTTCTTTTCAGAAAAGCGCCAGAAATACGAAGCTGCTTACACAGCCAGGAAACTTCGATCTACGGATCTTCGTCTCGAGTTGAGGACTTGAGGAATTTCGCGTTTCTCGTTGGCCGATTTGATATCGCGTGACTTTATATATATGAAAACTGATCGTGATTTCGACTCGACTGAATCGGAGAGAGAGTGGACGCGTATTGACAATTCGTGTTGTAACCTATATTTTTTTTTCTCTCTTTCTCTCGATGTTTTATTTGAACAATATTTCAAATGTTGCCCGAAGTACAGCCCGGTGACATTTTCGTTCTAATAAAAAAAGTAGCGCAGTTTATGCAAGTTTATAATAATAATCGAAATGTGTCAGATAGTACGAAATGTCACTGATTCTAACATTTTTCGAAATGATTTGACTGATTTGATTTTGTTTTCGAATTTCTCTCTCGCGAAGGAAAGGTGATACATAATGAAAGAAGAAACGAGAAATTATGTCTGACCGACCGTTCTAATTGTTCGAGAATGACGCGAAATTCAAAATGCTCGAATGAACTTGAAGGCAGAATAACGCGCGTAATTACATAATGTGATGTTTCACTCTCGACGTTGTGTGTGCAACGTCGTCTAACAATCACGTATCGACTACATGCCCTTTGGCTGTTTTTAGAAAATGCAAGAGCGGAAGAGAGCTTGGAAATCCTACCGCGAGCAAGAAATTACGATCTTTATTTGCGTATACGTTCGTTACGCGAGCGAATCTCCCCCGTGTTCGAATCTCGAACCCGTTTTGTTTGCTCTGTACTCGGGATATTGACGTAGTAGCGCGCGACAGCCGGATAACGTGTACAATTATATTACCGTATCAAATTATTTTCGGGATGTACTTCTTTTTGTTCCAAAAACCGCCATCGATTTAAAAAAAAAAAAAAAAAAAAAAAAAAAAAAAAAAAAAAAAAAAAAAAAAATCCGGCAGAAGAGTCTCGCGAGCGAAACAACAATCTGCCGGTTGTTGCGTTCAATTGAATCCACAAAAAAAAAAACCGGCCAAGTTTTTATTTCACAAAAATCTGTATAATCATGACCGTGTAATCTGAACAAATGTTTTAGAATTTATACACACGTGCCAGAGCCATTAGAAGAGGGGAGGATATAGTTCTTCTTTTCGCATCTAAACGATGCAACCGATAGCATATCGCACGCGAGTAAAATGTACGTACGTGCGTTAACGATTTATAGTTATTGCCATTACGATTCTCTCTCTCTCTCTCTCTCTCCCCCTCGTATCCTTGTTTTATTAGTTTCACGGGATTTAAGAAAAGCGCAGGATCATTCGTCACGAGCTTAAACAATGTCTGGCAATTTAAGCACGCAGTGGCTGCCGCCGCTGTATTGGAGTCCATTATTCGACCCGGCTTCATAACAGCCAGATTTCATCTGCAGAGTCCAGAGAGGTCATCGGTATAAGTCACACTCGAATACGTTGAGATTAAACACTTGCTACAATTACGAAGTGAGAGTAGGTGTATATCTGATATAAGCGTATATCGCGCCGTGCATGTGTTGTTTTGAATTCGAGTCTTTGTTTCGCGAGTTTTAAAGTTAAAAGTACACGTCGGAAACAAAATTTCATCCCCGGATTGTAAAACGTTTGAATATTTTAAGATTGTTCCATCGACTTTTTGGGACACATTTATTTGTACATGAACTTTGCTCGACGAAGCATCTTATTGAGGAAACATCAAAAAACACTTCGAGCCTGAAATGCGATTATTTATTTTCTTACATTTTTGGGGAAAAAAAAATAGCTCACGAAATATAGCGCAAGTCGCGTAAAATTGAATCCGAAAGATTTTTAACTCGGTCAAAACGTCAATAAATCCATGAATATCAATAAACAATCGCAAAACGTCGCGATCTCTTTGTTGTTGCAATATATCGTTCGGAGAATCGTTATCGAATTATTATCAACTAATGGCTGTATGTGAATGTAAAACGGAATATAAATATCCGAGTACCGAAACCTTTTCCGCGCAATCTGAGGGTCTGCGCTCCCGTCTTCGGTTTTCCCAGCTGGCGCGGTGTTTACTCTATGTCGTACAAACAATAGATGTGCCTCTTTTATTTAGCAGCGACGCGCGAGCGAGAAGGAAAAGGAGAGAGGAAGAAGGAAAAGGTGGAAGAATGCGAAAAAAGAAACAGAAAAGCGCAAAGAGGAAAGGGACACCGCCGCCGCGCGCCGTGGCGCGACGGATATAACGGGTAGACGAACACTCTCTTGCGAGAATCGTCGGACGATTTCGCTGGATTTCGTAATTGAAACGCTCCTACGAGGTAGGACTGGCGAGAAACACGACAGACAAACGCCGTTTTCCTTCCTCCTCGCTGAGCCTTTATTCTCTGTCTCGAGTAGCTGCAGAGAGCCAAGTTAACGGAATGTCCGGCTATTTCGGTGCCCTTGCTCTTTTTTCTTCATCTCTGTGTGTCTACCGCACTCTCTTCACGCTCACTCTCTCTTTCTTTCTCTTTCCGCCTCCATTTGTCTCTTCTTCGCCTTCATTAGATTCCACGACACTCGCGTGTCATTCTTTTGCACGATGCCCTTTGCTTCATGTAATTCACGCTTTCTTGTGCCTTTGTTTTCTTTTCGCTTTCTTTAATTCATCACTTCCCGCGCCTCCACCCTTTACCCTCCCTCCGAGCTGTTTTGCTTTCATTTGCACGCGAGCGGTCTGCGTGCAGCGATTGCAAACCTAATTTATTGAACAATACACGTAACTCCCGAGTATTTCCGAAAACAAGATTTCTATGTTTGCGAGAGAAAGAGAGTTTGAATTATTTTAGATAAATATAAAAATAAAGTACATTTTTATTTTGTATCGTGTTTGTATCGTAATATTTTGTTTTTGTTTTAACGTTGAGGTATATTTAAATAAGTAACATTCAACCGTGAATATCAATCAACAGTTCAGTCGTGATTAAAAATAACCACGCGATCAAATAAAAACTAAAAAAATAATTCAAAAAAATGTATGTTTTAAAATTCAAGCGAGTATGCGTTGGCTTTAATTAAGCGCTGTTTCATCGTGATTAATAGACATACTTCGAGTTGTAACGTTGCCAAAAAGCTTAAATAGCGTCTAATTAGATGGAAATAAACCGGTCATATCCATAGCGATCCATATATCCTTCTTTTCGCAGCTGCATCGTTTCTCTGCGATCTCTCTTTTTTTTTTATTTTTTTTTTTTTACTTCAGCCGAGACATTTCTGTTGTATATATATACATCTCTCTCTTTCTTATCTCCCTCTTTCTGTCTCTCTTCTCTGTGTGTTCTGTGCTCTCGCATCGGCGCTAAACTCTCGGTATATTGGAGACAGTACACCGAACAAAGACCGAACATTTCTTGGCACGGAGTCACATGGCCTCTGTTAATGAACAGTCTTCACCAATTTTAGACGTTGAACACGGACCAGCAAGAAACGAGAAGATGCGTGCGCGGCGTCTAACTGTCGTTTTAGACTTCGCGACTCTATTTCTGCGACGATATTTTTAAAAAATATTCCAATATCGGGAGAAAAGAAGTAGTTCTGCGTTACATTATAGAACTGGTTCGCGACTCTAATTTTGAATCGTTTGTTTTTGGCACTTCCAAAAACAAATCGCGAGTCTGACACATTTTATATCAAAATAAAACTTTGCAAACATTCTGAAATCTTTTATCGAGTGTTCACTAATATATATATATACTCTTTTTAAGGTTAAGGAAAAATAGTTTTATAATTTATTGCAAATTATTTTTGAAAAGAGTTTTGAAAAATGAAAAAAAAAGATCAAAAATTTCAGAATAAGAAGTAATTTGGAAATAATGTATCAACTAGTGTTGCGTATATTTCGTGAGAATCCTCGCATGTAAGCAGTGCAGATAACGTCTCGGAAGACAGAGAAATAGTATCGATTTGCGGAGATGCTCTCTTAAAACCTTGGAGCACGTTTCGCTTTTTACGTCGATGCGCGTTCTTTGAATTCATAAATAGTCGCCGTGTTTTGTTCTGATTAACTTCAAACAGGAACGTTCGCAGCTAAGAGTCGGTGCAATCATATCCCGTATTAAGCAGCGTGTACAACCTGGATAGAATTAACTCTCTCTTTCTCTCTCTCTCTCTCTCTCTCTCTCTCTCTCTCTTTCTATAATTAAACACACGGGCGTGGTAAATTAAAACAATAAATATCGCGGCGCGCGCGCCGCGTGAAGAAAAAGGCGCAAATACGAAGTTGTTGTGAGGAAGAAAGAGCAGAACGCGCGCGCGCGCGCACAGTTTCAAAGCGTAAACACATGTATTCTTGATTCTGATTTATAGTATAACGACACGCATCCGGCTTTTTTAAAGTTACCTTTTATGCTGTTCGTAATAATATAATAGACGATATCCCCTCTATGTAAATTGTAAATTACGTAGTGCTCTAATAAATAATATCCGCTCGTCTAAAATAGTTTAAAATATATTTCACAACACGTGTCGCATCATCGTGTTATTTACGCCTTTCGTTCAATTATCGACTCGCATACTCGAATCAATGTATAGTCGCATGCAAACGCTCGTTTTGTCCTGCACCGATAATACGCAATGTATCTGCGTTCGGATTCCAGTGTGAGCTGCACACGGAGATTTGAGATTCTATGAGCCTCTCTCTCTCTCTCTCTCTCTCTCTCTCTATTTCTCCCATGTTCCATTATTCTGTTTCTGTGTAAATTTCCCCCCCAACATTGCGAGTGAATTTTATTGCATTACTCGATTGCAGTATATTTTTCTCCATTAGCAATAATCCCGTTATATTCGATATATATTATTCTATATAACATTTTATCATAATTTAAATTTTACTGGAAATCATCAGAAAAGTAATACATATATATATTTCGCGTATATGCTGTGCGTATAGTATATAAATCACAAATATAAATTAAAAGTAACGCCAGCTACTGCGAGAATCTCATTATAGGCCATTAATCTTAATAAACGCGGCCGAACAGCAATTATGCGTATCACCGTGTGCCGACTTTCTTTAGGATTTCGCGATCCAAATTGCTCGTTTTATGCATACGATTCAAAACCAAGAATAGATAAAATAGGTTCATTTGCTACACTACATTTAGCACAAATGGATTTCTAAAGAGATTTGTTTGCAATGCCATAGGAAGCTTCCAATTTATTTGCCGCATTGTATGTGTACGCTGTATCAAAATTATCTCTAAATTGATTTATCGTTTCGTCATATTTGGTATATTTGAAAATTTCGCGGATATTTGTTCGTGCGATTGTAGGAAGGCTTCTAAATTGATTTTAACGATGACATATGTAGTTTTTTTTTTGTTTTTGTTTTTTTTTTTTATCAAGTTTTTCAACGATTTTTTTAACCAAAAGTATGTCACGATTTTGTAAGATTGCGATTGATTTTTTTTTTCGAGACCTCGTTTTTCTGTTTATTTAGTAAAACTAGATTCGCATATTTATCTTATCGAATTAAGCCTGTCTGTACTACCAATCGAACGCACGAGATTACGAGTTTTATTTTCTTCGTGTTTACTGTTCGTGCGAATTGAACAGAAATTTTAAAAAATTAAAGAAAAACAAAACAATTCTCTGTAAATATTTGGCGATTTTCTTTCAAACCAAGAGAAGAGAAAGAGAAAATCTTAAAAAAAAAAAATCTAAAATCAGTCTTAAATTCACAATTTTGCACTTGATCGGTATTACAATTTCAATTTTTTTTTTGTTAAAGTTTCACTTCGCACGTGGTGTGTCACTCCGGTAAGAAAGCTCCGTTGAATATTTGCACGGAGGAAATCTTTAGACTGTTTTATTTCGGAAAGCCGTTTACCAATCCGAACAGTAAATACGAAGAAAATGGAAAAGCTGTAATCTCTCGCGTTCGATCGGTATTACAGACGGAGACGACTCCCGGCGTCTTTTTAAAACTCGACAGGTGTTTTCCCAATTGTGCGCTTTGGTAAATTGTGACGCATGTATATATACGCATATATATACGCACGAGTAGATTTTCTCTCCTCTCTGGAAGATGGAATTCCATGTACACATATCACGTTGCAGAATCCCACGCATCGTGTAGCGCGATGTAGCGCGGATTCTGACTGCGCTGCCGGCGGCTATGCGAACGGGTGCACGGCCGGCAGCTCACCCCTCTTTTTGTCCTCCATCCTCGCCAGAGCCACGCCACTACCCCCCTTTAAAATACGGTAGTGGTGGTGATGCTACCGTTGCTGGTCGCGCGTACAGTAGCTCCTCTCCGCTGTGCTTTCGCTATTAACTTCTCGCGCATTGGTCGATAGGATCGATAGCGGTGTGCCCATCGTGCCGGCGATGCACCGGCGTTATCTTCTCGCTAGGCTGCATTAATGCACCTCCAGTTATGGGAGGGTTGGACAAAATGGTTCGGAGCCGGTCGGCGAAACGTTAGTACAAACCGATACGTGGATCGGTCCAGATGCAACGAGGGGGTTGCACGCGCACTGGCCGCATCGTGCGCTCGCAGTCCGCCACGATCCTAACCGGATGCAATAGAAGAGGGAAAGGGTGAGTGGCCAGAGATTTGCAACGGCCCTAGGATGAGGGTGGCCATAGGTCGCGATTCTACGAGCCAAAATGCATTCCGGGATATCTCATCAGCGATATAGGGTAATTATTAATTGTCAGCGGAAGCAATGGAAGCCACAACTACCTTCCCTAGTCAATAGGCATCAGATATATTGTTCCGTTTATTGTTATCGTTTTTCTTCCCCTCTCTCTCTCTCTCGTATAGTTTTATTACTCATTTATATTAATTTGTCTACATATTCTTAAACTTCGCGTAAACACATCATTAAAATAGAAATTAATTAGTAAATATTTGGACAGAAAATAAAAATAACACGTTTCTCCGACAAAAAAATAAGAAAAAATACAAAAAACTATAAATTTTCTTCAAGTCAAACACTTTATATATGTTAATTACTTCTAATTGGTATGTGATTATTTTACAGACTAAGCACACAACACGCGAACACGGAATAAACACGAACAAACGTACAAACAATGCCAAATTATCAGGAATTTCAATTTTCGAACTAATATGTCTTAATACAATAATGTATACGTATTCGCGTGTATCACGTATTTACGCACTGTTTATCCGTTATTATCTTTCTCTATTTATTCGTGTTATTGCTTGTGTGCAGGCACGTATTACCGCGGTGGTCCGCGCAACAACGCACACCTCTCTTTGCTTCGGGGCCGTATAAACCGGCATTCCAATTACGATATGTGTCGTTTTCAACAATAGAGGTTGCGCGAAGAACGGGGAAAGCGAGAGAACGGGACGAGAAAGAGGAAGAGGCGGAGAGGTTGCCCTGCGTGGTGTGTTGTAGTGTGCGCACGTGCGAACACGTGCGTTTGACCCTCACGATACGACCTGTAACGCGTCCGGTGCGCGATACAGATTCATTACGTTAGCGTGACGATGCGGTGTGCTGCACACCTCGCGCGCGTATATGCACACAGGCGCGCTGCGCAACGCGCGCCACGTGCAGGTATTCCAGAATGAACAGGAGATACGTGTGAGAGTCTCTCGCGACACCACGAACATTTCTTTATTTTTGCGGAGAGTTTTATAATTAAATAATTTCATCTGTACATCTCGTAAACGTTTGTTCAAACTCATGCGTCTCCAAGTGAATGCAATTCCTCTGGTAAAATTAACCATTGAAGGACAGATAATTGAAAGGACAGATATTTGAAATCATTTTTGATCCGTCTTCTACTGAACAATCGCTTCGCATATAAATATTGTAAGCTATTACTAAATATATTTTTAATATATTTATTTTGTTTGTTATTATTTAAATATATTTAATTACTTAATTAACTTTTAATTAATTATTTAAATATATTTAATACGAATGTAACTTAAAACGTTACAAAAAATACCAATCGGGATTCTCTTCAATGACCTAGCCACTGTCAACAAAGAGTTAAAAAAAACAGTCACACTCTTATTTTTTTAATGACCAAATGATCTTTTTCATTCGCGCACCGTCTGTTGGCATGTAATGAGACTTTTTTTTCGAACAAGAGGTTTGATAGGTTGGTTAGATATACGTTGGTTAAGTCAGATTGACCGTATTGGTATCAGAAAATACGAAAATGCGTTCGACAAGCAAATGATTTTACAACAGAGATATCGAGAGATACACGTATGTCTACTCGTGCACAGACGACAAGTATCGACTGACGAAGGGCAAACGGAACGTCGATAAAGTTCCATGAAGATGAAACGATATATTTTCAATAAATGCCATTGTGAGAGCAGCGAGCTGTAGAAGGGGATATCTCATCCTTACGACGCAGCTTACGACTCGGTCTTATACGGTCAAGTATCACAGAACGCAGTCACGTACGAACAAAAACGACCGGCCCCCGTTCAAATCCCCCTCGACGCTGACAATTTATTTGTGACAGTGTAAAGTAACACTTCGCGCGTTGTGTATATTTCTCGCGATCAAAGAGAAACTGTTTCTGTCTCGCGCGGTGGTAACGTTTCTCCTCAATTCGTGCGCGCTTTTCACGCGCTATTTTTTTCATCTCTTTATTTTATCGCTCACAAAATGCATCTGGATCTCGAAATGTAATTTATTACAAGTGCTCTGACAGAGTTTGCATATTATTTTTTAATTGCAATGCATATTCATACGAGCAATGTAGAAGAATCTGTTAATAATTTGAACGAGAAATGTAAAGTACTACGTTGAACGTATACATATTGACATTTTACTCGATAATAATGTTTAAGATTAAAAATGCAAAAACTATCGGCAAAATTGCGCAATTGTTGCTTGCAATTGTTTAAACTTTCTGTTAATTTGAAAACAGTGAATAGAAATGACTTGTATTTTGTTTTGCAAAGTAAACGATTTCTGCGATTTTGTAAAAGTGAAAAAACAACATAATAATAAAAATTTGACTTCTATTATATGAGAAATGAGGATTTTCAACAAATCGCATCGGTATAATAATGTTTAATATCGTTATAATTTTACTCTCTCTCTCTGTCTATCGCGCGCCGTTCATCTCTCTTATTAACTTAGAAATCATTAAGTGAACGATCGCGTTAGTGATGCTCGGCTCGTTATTTATGCATCGGACGTCACTCACCGACCACATGCGTAACCAATACTATTCATACACGCCAGTATTGAATAGGGATGTACGCGTCCCATCCCAGGTCACATTAAAATATTCAGACCAACGATCGCCCAATAATCGTGAACGGCATATTATTTCTGTTGATAATGTACTTTATTCTAAAAATATACTGAAAATAATAACGCGCGCTTTTTCCGCAATTAACGTGTTGTTTTAATGACGTTGTTCAACGTGATCTCGTTCTGCGAAATTAAAGAAATAAAAATGCAAAAAAAAAAAAAAAAAAATTAAAAAAGAAAGAAGACTAGCAATTACAAGCAGAAACAAAAAAAAAAAACGAAAAAACACGTTAAACAATAAGAACAGTTAAAGTAGTTTAGAAATGAACAAATTTCGATGGGTATATTGAAGAAACTCGACGATGATTAGACTCAGATTCTATACGAGAATTTATCGAGCGATGTAAAATTCACATTTCAACCGTAATCCGATATAAATGAAAAAATAGCTTGCTTAAAAAATAAATTCGATCGTTTCTGTGTCAGTTCGAGCGAACTTTTTTAAATCAAAAATTTGCTTGAGCAGAAAACCGATTTGTAAAATGTATGTTGTGGCGTGTAATGTAAAAATGCTTTTGCTTCTTGATGTCGTTTGCGGTGTGAACATTTTACAATATATATAATTTTATATTATTATATTATGTTATTTAAATAAAGAGAGATGCACACACACACACACACACGATGATTAACAGTGACTGACGCGTGTAGAATTTGTAAGTGCATCTAACGTACAATTTGTCCGTTATTATTAAAATTACTGCACTCAGCGGCATAGCGAGCTCGCCAACTTGGCGAGTAAAACACAAACAGGAAGGCGGAGATACGACGCGCGATGATAAACGGGCGATTAAAAGTGACCACCGCGCGCCGTTGTCTCGGCGGAGTCGTCGCGTGGCTTTATTGCTGAGAATCCGTATGTCGTTCCCCCGTGAGAAAAAAAAAAGCGACGGTGTTGCCAGAACTGTTTGCGGCGGTATAAAACCAGATACGATACGTCGCGATATATCATAATTTTTTTTTTAAGTTTGCTACACGCGGGTATTTACGGTATAGCTTTTTAAAGGGGCGTAACTTGCGGCAATAGTCCCTCGTAAGCGTTCGTGCTGTTTTTTACTCGTTCACAATTTGCCGTATCTTCGATGAAAAAAAATAAACGGCATAAACTGTCTCCCCCTTTCTCCACACACACACACACACACACACATATGCACAACAAGAGAGGAAAAATATATATCTTTTCGACGCAATGACAATTACTTTTTTGCGCGTTAATCACGCTGCTTATGAAACGTGCAAACGGCGCGTTAAAATAAATTTGCTATTCAACACCACGGTTATACATATAACGCGCGCTCAACATATTTGAAACGCAAACCTGCGCAAACCTATGCAACTGCCAACGAAGCATCTCTAATTCGCTGAAAGAAACAGTCAGCAACAGCAGCAGCCAAGAGATGACGTCGAAAAGGAAACTCTCAGCGCCGGAGGCACGGTCATTACCCGGACAATACCGCATTAATGGTTTAAATCGAATTTAACGGCCTACGAAGCCGATTCCCCTTCTCGTTTCTGCCCCCTTCATCCGCCCGTTTCTCGACTACCCTTCGTAGCGACTCCGGTTCCGACCGACCCTCACACTGATGCACTACCAACACGTTGGTAACGATACCGCGGAGAATTTGATTGCTTTACGGGTTACCCGTGATTAGGTAATCTGCCTGTCTCGTCCGGTCTACACCCTCTTCGCGCCGATGTATATATATATATATATATATATGCGTGAAACGTGGGGAGAGAAAAGGAAAAGGCATTTTCGTGGATTTAGCACGGGACGATCGTGGGCGCGGGATTTATCTCTCTCGATTCTTATACGGTGTGTACAATGTGTTATGAACGAACGGAACGTTGTCAACAAGAAAATCTGGAAATTTGCAGTGAAATTGTTACACGTTTTATTTACTTTTCGGTAAACCGTACCGTCGAGATTCCCGCGTAAGTTGTCACGTGCTTGAGCGCGAGGTAGCAATTCGAAAACAAGATAGAAGCTTTGCCAGCTACTATCGCAGCTACCGTAGCTGCGTCCATTTACAAACGGCTGATTGAATGAACATGCATATCTCTTT
This sequence comes from Pseudomyrmex gracilis, assembly GCF_002006095.1. Classification (NCBI taxonomy): domain Eukaryota; kingdom Metazoa; phylum Arthropoda; class Insecta; order Hymenoptera; family Formicidae; genus Pseudomyrmex; species Pseudomyrmex gracilis. Next base: position 586,795 of record NW_018020641.1, read on the forward strand.
TGCAACGTACGAAAAATCGGAGGAGCGCATAAGCAGATGCACACACGCACACACACACACACACACAGAGATAGGACACATCTTGCGTCTGCCTACATTGCCTGTAACATACGTGTGCGCGTACCACACACATACACATACACACACACACACACACACACGTATACACGTGTCTACTCGCACGTAACGGCACACTTGCATAAACAGAATACATGTATGCATCGTATGGAACATATCATGTACTTGAGAGCTTGATATTACCCCCGTACCAAGGGACAGCAATGCATACTGAATAGCCATTACCCTTTTCCCTATTACACGGTCACCTAGCGTGTATAGAATATCAGATTCGCGAATATAATAACGAATCTATCGCCATCGTTCTTATAAAAGAGAAATTTTTCAGACGGAAGAGAGAGAGAGAGAGAAAGAGAGAGAAAACAGATGATGAGAGATATATTCCGCTTTATGCGTCGCACGTCTGATTACTTCGAACGAGTGTTTTTTGCAGCTTTTAGCGTTAGTACACACACCGCGCGCAACGCGTATCTTTCTCGTAATTAACTTAATTAAACGCGAGAAATATCCAAGCGAAAATAATAGAAGAATAATGAATTATCGTCACGTCACGAATCGAGGTCAGTGT